>NC_034608.1:88197914-88213901 GCF_900095145.1 Mus pahari
GAATCCTCGCTCACCTGCAACCAGAGACCCGTTCCCCGCAGATCAGGGACCCCAGGAGAGTCCGTCTGCGGCAATGCTGAGATTTAGCACATGCATGGATTTGTGTCATTGGTTCACAATGATGACAAAATGGCTCCATCTTCTCGAATTTCTGTCCCAATGCTTGCTATCAATCCTTCCCCATGATCCCTGGTACTTGGCAATTTTGTCATTTCATAATGTTAATGAATGGAATCAAGCACTTAATCTGTTCTAGATTGTGATCATTTACTCAAGTACAATGCTTTTGAGGTTCGTTTAAGCTGTGACTCTAAGTATTTGTTTCTGTTCACAAACTGATGTGGCACTGTGTGGTACCCACTTGGTTTACTCACTTGTATGCTGAAGGAGATCTCTTCTGGTTTAATCTGAGGCAATCTTGAATATATCTACTAGCCACATTCATGTACAGAATAGGTACATGCTTTCATTTATTCATGGTAAATATAGTGTGATAAAAATAATGTGATTTCTTGGTCATGCCATAATATTTTTACTTTTATATTTTATTTTTATTCATGTGTTTGAGGCTCTATGTTTATGTGAAAATAGATGCAGGAGTCTAGAGGAAAGCATTAGAATCCCTGGAGCTAAAAGTATAGATGTCTAAGCTGCCCTATATGGCTGCTGGGCTTTGAACTTGGGTCTTCTTCAAGAACAATATGTTCTCTTAATTGCTGAGCTGCCTCTGTAACCTACCATGCAGTAATTCTATAAGAAATTGGTGAAATATTTTCAGAGCATCTGTATTATTTTTCATCCCTACCACCAGTGAATGACAGATTCAGTTGCTCTACCTCCTCCCCAGCAATGAGGAATGCCATGTTTGGGCAACTATATAGGATTTCTAGCTTTTCAGACAGGTACATATGGGTAGTTCACAATTTTTACTTCCTTTTTTTTTTTTTTTTTTTTAAGTGGCTGATAAAGCCAAGCATTTTCTCATTTGCTTAGCTGCCACCTGTATTTCTCTTAGTAAAGTGTTCATTCTACATTTCCCCCATTTTAAAAAATATTGAGTTACTTGTCTCATAAATGACATTAAAAGTCTTTAAAATATATTCTAATATATTTTGTTAGATATATGTTCTACACATTTCTTCTCCAAGTTTCCAGCTTACTCTTCCAGTCATTGAATATTGTCTTTATTTTTAATGAAATATTCTTTATCAAACTTATTAGTTTATGGGTCATGTTTTTGCTCTAATGCCTAAGAACCTTTTACTTAAGCAAATGACACAATACTTATGAAATATTTGCTTCTGAATTTTTGTAGGATAATATTTTTATTAAATGTGCCAGCCACTCTGCATTACTGTTTTAAGGAGCAAGATACAGGGCAGCGGTTGTTGGTTTGTTTTGTTTTTTAATGTAGATGGTTATCAAATTATTATATATCCTAAAAGACTTATTTTAATAACCTTTGCAAATGTATTGAAAGTCAACTGAATGTATTCCTATGTGTCTTTTTCTTGAGTCTGTTTAGGTATTAGCAAATTTCCTATGAAAGTCTAAGTAGTTTAAAAAGAAAAAGAAAAAAGAAAAAAATTAGGTTTGGGGCTAAATCCCTGTTAGATTGTCATATCAGGGATACCATAGATACTGATATGAATGAGAAGGGTTTTGTTGGATGCAGGAGTTGAGGTAAAGGAAAAAGTTCAAATTCCCCTCCTCATTGGACTCTAAAATTAATTGAGCCTGCTGTTGCAAGGATTCTGGGGTAATTAACTATATTTTGTTAATATACAACTTTGTACTGTCTCAGAATTCTAAAGTGTAATGTTCACAGGTTCCAGTGTGCCTTAGAATCATTTAAAAGTTTTTTGAATATAGAGAAAGCTGAGACTGGGGCATCTAACCTAGTAAGTCCTGGGTAAGGTATTTGCATTTCTAACCAGGTCCTTAGTAAAGCTGCCCATGCTGGTCCTTCCTCATTACTGCAACACTCACTGCCTAGGTAAGTTTCTTGTCCCAGGCCTCTTTGTGTCAACAACCTGGGACGCTTGTGGAAAACCTGCCAGGTATTCAGAAGGGACCTAGAAGTACAGGGAGATTAATACCACATGACATAGAGAACCCTTGTACCATATCAGGTATGAGGTGGTGAACAAACATTGGTGGGACACACTGAGATCCATCCTGAAGTTCTTCTTTAAAGGTCCCAGGGGAATAAGGCACAGCTGTCCACTGTGGATAATCAACTCGACAGTATGATCATTTCCATGCCATTTCTCTCTTCTACAGTACCCTGATCATGGGCTTACTTTGCAAAACAAAAGTTTCAGACTTAGCTTTTGATTTCCAGGGCAACACAATCTAAGATACTGACTGTGGCTTGCTGTCTCTGTTTATCAATTAAATGACTTAATTGATATTTACTTACTTAGAGAAACATAGTCCACAGGCAGGAAGTATACTCCCATAGCTCTCTTGCTAAGGACAGGCTCATTCATACCATCATGAAAAAACGATAGAATAAAAGTAACTTTAGGCTTAGTAAATGGGAGTGAGTAGAGGGAACTGAACAGGATGAAATGAGTACATTTTGGTTGAATAGAGAAGGCAGTGCATGTGTAGTGATTGGAAAACAGAGGGAGGCTGCAGCTAGCAGTGTTCACTAGAGGCTGAGGCTATGGTGATCCAGGTTGGAATTCAAAGTCCACTGTTTCCAATTGTGTGGCTAGAAGGAAATTTCATTTTATGCTTTTATTTTTACAGATGGAAGATGGGGCTTTTGTTGTCTTTGATATGATGTCTTAAAATGTTTATGACAGGTATCTAGTCCTAACTTGTCATCCAGTGGATAGCCGAGAAACAGCCATTTTTCTATAGTTAGCTGCATGTCTATTAAGGGCAGAATAGCAAGCATTTGGAACATTATGGACACTAAAATTCACTTCATCTCAAAGATGATAGGAGGTTGAGCAGTATTCAAGTATAAGTATTAGCATTAATCACAAAAATCTCAATGCTTATTAACAAGAGCCGAATGAAATATAGGTCTTGTTATATGCCATGTATTGTTCCAAAGGCTTATATTTCATCTCGTTCTCAATCCACTCTAGAAGTGAAATCCCTTCCCTAAAAAAGTGCAGAGAATAACTAATGCTTAAATTATCACTGTAGCTGCTTCAATCTATATCACTCAATAGCTGGCAGGTTGACTGTTTTACATCACTCTATTATTTACCCACTATTTAAGAAGTCAGGTACTACAATGAAGAGATGGCTTAGTGGAAGATGGGGACCCACACCCAAGGTTGTCCTCTGACCAACACATATGCACTATGGGATGTGTGTATCCAATACCTATACATTTGATCACACATATAAAGATTTTAAAATGAGGAAGCTAGCTGCTGATATTTATGGAGATAAGAATGCATGGCCTTTACTCAAAGGACTGACTCTTCCCTTTGAGAAGATAGAATAAAGAGCTGCATGAAGAAATGCTATAGACTGGATGCAGAGTAGTCATACAAAGAGAAGATAGCCAATCTTCTATGGAGGTCTGGGTGGGCTCTCTTAGATAGCCAACTACCAGTTGGCTTTCTCAGATGAGATTGGGAATGTTAAACTGGGCGTGGTGGCGCACGCCTTTAATCTCAGCACTTGGGAGGCAGAGGCAGGCAGACTTCTGAGTTTGAGACCAGCCTGGTCTACTAAGTGAGTTCAGGACAGCCAGAGCTATAGAGAGAAACCCTGTTTTGAAAAAAAAAAAGGGGGGGGGGGAATGTTTAGGATAGTATGGCCACAGACTCACTTGGCATTCTCAGTGCTACCCTCCTCCCTACATCAGTGGATTGCCTTTTGAGTTCCTTCATTCCCCTCTTGTTAAAATAAGAGACTGTGGGAAGGACATGTCAATTTATAAGAAGGTGGAATAAGAATTATTGGTGTTTTTGCAGTGCACTTGCCTCTTGTCCATTCCTGGCTGTTTATTTTAAAAGTTGCCCTGTAGAATGTTAGTCAGGTTCTGTAGGATCTAGGCAGAGTAAGACTGAAATTCTCCTGCACAAGTTAGATCTTCTTGTAATATCTGTGAATGTGGGAAATACAGAAATCCATTAAACAACTTGTAGTTTATATTTCTTTTTTTGATGTATTTAAAACTGATGTATTATGGTGCTAATTTAATGTAGAATAAAATCTCTATCTGTCCATTATATCACTAATACAACTATGTTCCTGTTATTTTTGTACATTCCAACCTCCCAGTGATGGAGTAAACACCACACTTCTGTTTGAAGTGATATATCCAGGAGAAAGTCTGGTTCTGTTTCTCTCCTTCCTTCTTTTTGGGACCAAAAAGAGACAGTAGATGGGGGTCTCTACCCAGCAGAGTCAAACAACATATTGAATTGAAGGACGAGATGGTTATAGTTTTTTTTGTTTTTTGTTTTTCATAAGGCAGATGGCTGGTCATTTGGATGAAACCAGATTCTTCAAGGTACATTTTGTATCAGATATCCGTTTTATTTTATTTTTTAATTGATTATTTGAGAATCTCACATTTTGTACCCTAATTGGACTGGGAGTCTTCTCATGTCTGCTTCCTCTATGTGCCCTCCCCCCTCCCTGAAAAGAGAAAAAGCAAGTTCATTTTCTTTTTTTCCATATACTCACTGGAGCCTGGTCAAATTCCTACTGGTCAGTGTCCCCAGGGAGGATGAATCTTTCTTTGCCTGCATCCATGCCAAAAGCCATCAACTGAGGAGAGCTGTGCATATGTAGGTCAGAAAGGGGCAGGGCCAGCTGTCCTTTGAGGTGAAGAGCAAATGCTCTTCATTGCTTTCATAATGGAGATGTCTAGAAGGAGTTGGAACAGCAGGAGAAGAGGAAGTTTAGGATGTGTTTTCCTGAACCATTCTCCTAATAAGTTGGCATTGGATGGCTTTGTCCCCTCTCTGGAGTTTGACTCTACCGAAAAACTAGTCTGTGAAGCTTAATCTTGGTTCTGAACTTGACACATCTGGAAGGAGAGAACCTCAACTGAGAAATTTCTTCAATCAGATTGGTATGCTTCTGTGGCTGCAGGGCAGTTTTTAAATTGCTAATTGATAAAGGAGGTTCCAGCCCACACTGGTGATATCCCTTGTTAGGAAGGCTTGGAATGTATATGCAAAATAGCTGAGCAAGTCAAAGGGAGAAAGCCTTTAGGTAGAGTTCCTCCAAGGTCTCTGCTTTAGTTCTAGCTTCCAGCCTCTTTCTCCACAACCTCACCAGCATCTGCTGTCACCTGAATTTTTAATCTTAGCCGTTCTGACTGGAGTGAGATGAAATCTCAGGGTTGTTTTGATTTGCAATTCCCTGATGACTAAGGATGTTGACATTTTTTCAGGTGTTTCTCAGCCATTCGGTATTCCTCAATTGAGAATTCTTTGTTCACCTTTGTACCCCATTTTTTAATGGGGTTATTTGAATTTCTGGAGTCCAGCGTCCTGAGCTCTTTGTATATATTGGATATTAGTCCTCTATCAGATTTAGGATTGGTAAAAATCCTTTCCCAATCTGTTGGTGGCCTTTTTGTCTTGTTGACAGTGTCTTTTGCCTTACAGAAGCTTTGTAATTTTATGAGGTCCCATTTGTCAAGTCTTGATTTTACAGTACAAGCCATTGCTGTTCTGTTTGGAAATTTTTTCCTGTTCCCATATCTTTGAGGCTTTTCCCCACTTTCTCCTCTCTCAATTTCAGTGTCTCTGGTTTTATGTGGAGGTCTTTGATCCACTTAGACTTGAACTTTGTACAAGGAGATAAGAATTCTCATTCTTCTACATGATAGCCACCAGTTGTGCCAGCACCATTTGTTGAAAATGCTGTCTTTTTTCCACTAGACAGTTTTAGCTCCCTTGTCAAAAATCAAGTGACCATAGGTGTGTGGATTCATTTCTGGATCTTCAATTCTATTCCATTGATCTACATGTCTGTCGATGTACCAGTACCATGCAGTTTTTATCACAATTGCTCTGTAGTACAGCTTAAGGTCAGGCATGGTGATTCCACCAGAGGTTCTTTTATTGTTGAGAATGGTTTTTGCTATCCTAGGGTTTTTATTATTCCAGATGAATTTGCAAATCGCCCTTTCTAACTCTGTGAAGAGTTGGGTTGGAATTTTGATGGGGATTGCATTGAATCTGTAGATTGCTTTTGGCAGGATGGCCATTTTGACTATGTTAATCCTGCCAATCCATGAGCATGGGAGATCTTTCCATCTTCTGAGAACTTCTTCAATTTCTTTCTTTAGGGATTTGAAGTTCTTATCCTACAGATCTTTCATTTCCTTAGTTAGAGTCACACCAAGGTATTTTATATTATTTGTGACTATTGTGAAGGGTGTTGTTTCCCTAATTTCTTTCTTATCCCGCTTCAGTGCAGTAGCTGGATATAAAATTAACTGCAACAAACCATTAAACCTTTTCATTCGAAAAGTTGATCTAAGTCATCTAGTGAGATGATCCTGTGGTTATTTTCCTGAGTCTATTTATGTGGTGACATTTATGGTTCTATGTTGAACCATCTTTGTAGCTTTGCAACATTGGCAATATTGTAGATAATCTTTTTAATGTGATTTAAAAGTTGATTTGCCAATATTTTAGTGAGGTGTTTTTTGTTTTGTTTTGTTTTGTTTTGTTTTGTTTTATTTTCTTATTATGTTTCATAGAGACCTTGATTTTTAGTTGTCTTATTTGTTACTGTTGTTGAGTCTTTGTTTTATTTTGGTATCAGAGTAATACTGATTGTAAAATGACTTTCAAAACCTACCTTTTCTATTTTACAGAATAGTAAGAGGAATATTCTTAGTTGTGTTAGTGGTTCTTTGAAAGTCTGACAGAATTCTGTGCTAAATCCATCTGGCTCTGAGCTCTTTTCAGTTGGGAGTTTTTAAAATACTTCTTTTATGTAATTGTATACTATGAATATATTTAAATTATTTATCTCTTGATTTGACTTTCTTTGATCATAGACATATAGAAATGCATCCATTTCCTTTAAATTTTCCTGTTTGGCAGGCTATGTGAGACTGATGCACTTTCCATTGCAGTAAAAGGAATTGCAGTAAAATGAAATATAGATTTTTTTCTTGAAATTGTTATTTTATTAAAATGGTTTTCTTCTCCAGTTCTTCTTCAAAACACTCTCATATACTGTTTTTTAAAATATGTGCTTATAATTCTCTGGCCTTGGTTCTTTCCCTTTTAATCCTTAATTTTATTAATTTTGATCTTTTCTCTATTTTGGTTAATTTTTATAAGTTTGTCAGTCTTTTCAAAGAACCAGCTCTTTATTTCATTAGTTCTCCATATTTTAATTTCATTAATATACAATTAGGAAGATTGGTCATAGGATTATAATCTGTTCATGTTTGGTAAAAACTGTGTGACATATCACTAGCAACTTATTAAGGGATCTGTTATTGCAGAAGGCTTCTTAAAATATAAGCCTATACATATATGAAAAGAATTCAAATGGAATCACCCTATAATGCAACAAATTAAATAAAAACAATATTATGGATGTATTACTTCTTTTGCATTTGTTGGCCAGTGAGGGCCCATAGACCCCCAAATGTTACAGGGTATTTTCTTTCCTCTTAAATAACATTCTGGAACTTGATGGTCAAATCATATTTATGAAGACAACACATATTTGAGTCATAGAAATCTGGTAAATCAAGCTGTTTCTTACCTGAAGTTTCAATCATATCAGCTGGCATTCATAGTACTAAAAGTCTCTGTGTATGTACCTGAAGGAGAAAAAGCAGTCTCCACTCTTACCCAGCTGTGAACCCTGAAATTTACAGCAAAGACCAGCCTAACAAAACATGACCCCTGCTTGAAATTCTGTCACACATGACCTGGGAGTAACCAACCACTTTCAGATTGGATTTAGGGATCCTTCAACAAAGTGGAACCCTTGTCTAGCACCGTAATCAAGGCCAAGAACTTGTTGTTAGACAGGGCATAGAGGAGAACCTACTATTAGTTGACCAAATGGACAAAGAATTAAACTGAGTCCTAACTCACGCTTGTACTAATGTCATGTCTCTCACACCTCATAAGAGAAGCCTCTTCTCATAGTGGCTAGAGATTAACACAGAGACCTACAGTTGGTCAAGACACAGAGAAAAGAAAAGAACTCAGCCATAATTGGTACATCTCCATAATATCACCTCCTGAAAAGTCTCAAGGATCACCATCAGAGAAGGATAGAAAGAATGTAAGAGACACAGACAGTGAGGACTACAAGGAAACTGCTTTCTGTATACAACACTGAAGGAAGTTGCACATGTGAACTTACAAGTTATGACCTGTGCAAGTTCAAACCAAGGAAAACCAAAACAAGGAGGGAAGAAGTAGGTACAAAGTTTCACTCTTGGCTGAGGAGAGATTAGTAATTGATAGCTTCTGGGGAAGGGAAAGTTAGTTTTCTTCAAGGATGTGATCCCTTGATAGATTTACCATACTCTAGTGTATGGCTGAACACTGAAGTTATATGGGAAACCCCAATTGGACTTAATGAGTTAAAAGAAAAAAAATAAAAGTCACAAAGTTGGATGGGTATGGGAGGTGTTGGGGTCAATTTTATGAAAGGTTGGGATGGGAGAATGAATATAATCAAAATATTATCTATGAGATTCCCCCAAGTTTATATTAATATTTATAAAAATAAGAGCTTAGCCCTCAATCTTTGCACTGTTCTGACTAAATATTATAGAGTCCCTATTTAGAAAAAAAAATGTCAGCTCTATGAGCAGAATAAATGTGTGTATATTTTTAAGGTACTAAGTTTTAAGATTGTTCATTGTGGAGCTGTAGATAATCAGATAACCAGCAATTATGTCGTTATTTGATGTCTAAATGTTTTTGCATGCTCACCCTCTTCCCAGTTAGAAATATAGACAGGAAAATGAGCTACATTCATTAGGTTTGCCTCAGAGAGTCCAGCATTCAGTGGTTGAATTTCAAGCCCTTCTCACATGGGCATTTTATAACACCTGATCAGGAATTCACCAGTCTTAGGTAGAAAGCATTATTATCTACATCCATCAGGTAAAGAGGCCATGGAGGCAGGAGGAAGATGTAGTAACAAACACAAGATCATTTATATTATTTGGAGTCAATAAGAGGATCCAGAATTGGATCTCACCAAGTGTTCCTCAAGGCCACAGGACTGTTTTATGTTATTTTCAGCTGAGGATATATAACCTGACAAACCTTAAACCACAAGTTCCAAAGCTTTTTGAGCCTTAAACATGGCAACAATGAAAACCTCCACATCATGAAACTTTGTTTTGTGAACATGGTTATTTAAACCATTACATAAAATTGCCTTAGGGCTACATGTATAATGTATATAGATGAAACATTTCTGGCACCCTTAATCTCTAGATATGACAATATGCATATTCAAATATGCAAAAATCCAGAAAAATATAAGATCTATAATATTTCACATCCTGGGTGTCTTGGGCAAGCTAGTTATCCTACCTAGTGTTGACACAAAATGCCTCGACTCCCCATCACTGCTCACATCACTAGCTTTGATCTGTATTATCAGCATCATCCTTTTTGTTTTAAAAGGAAAGAAACACTGCTATTTCCTAGCTGTCCCTTACTGATTCCCATTTACTAGGTGACAGTGCTACACCAGAAATGTACAGCCTTGCAAGTTGATTACTGGGGATTTAAGTACTTGTCACTTTTGCTTGTCCAAATAAAAGAGGTTGTCTTTTGATCAAGGTCTGTCCTATGATATCCTGGGACTTTCCTGTGTTTATGCATAGAATCTGTGATCCTTTAGGTCAGAGTTGTAACAAGACATCTATTATCATACGCTTCAGCTATGATGTTATCAGTGACTAAAAATGTACTTCTGAATGTCAGAAAGCATGCAGATCCATTCGGGCAAAAGGATCTAGTTACCTGGGAGTTCTTTCCATCACTCATTTTCAATGTTTTCATTTTAAGTATTGTAGATGGCACTCAAGACTTTGCGTATTTCAAGCAAGTACTCTGTAACCAACCCACCCCTACCAGACACAGTTACTCATGCTTCCTCCTCCTTCTCCTCCTTCTCCTCCTCCTCCTCCTCCTCCTCCTCTTCTTCTTCTTCTTCTTCTTCTTCTTCTTCTTCTTCTTCTTCTTCTTCTTCTTTGTATCTATTTTTTATTGGATATTTTCTTTATTTACATTTCAAATGTTATCCCTTTTCCTACTTTGCCCTCCAAAAATTCCCTTCCCTACCCTCTGCCCTCACCCCTGCTCCCCAACCCACCCACTCCCATTCCAAGTCCTGCATTCCCCTATACTTGGGCATAAAACCTTCACAGGACATAGGGCCTCTCCTCCCATTGATGACCAACTAGGACATCCTCTGCTACATATACTATTAGAGCCACAAGTCCCACCATGTATTTTCTTTGGTGGTTTAGTTCCAAGGAGCTCTGGCGGTACTGGTTAGTTCATATTGATGTTCCTCCTATGGGGCTTCAGACCCCTTGAGCTCCTTGGGTACTTTCTCTACCTCCTTCATTGGGGACCTTGTGCTCCATCCAATGGATGATTGTAAGCATCCACTTCTGTATTGCACTGGCAGAGCCTCACAGGAGACAGCTGTATGAGGCTCTTGTCAGCAGGCTCTTGTTGGTATCTGCCATGGTGTCTGGGTTTAGTGGTTGTTTATGGGTTTGATCACCAAGTGGAGCAGTCTTTGGGTGATTATTCCTTCAGTCTCTGCTCTGAACTTAGTCTCTGTAACTCTTTCCATGAGTATTTTGTTCCCCCTTCTAAGAAGGATCTGAGCTTCTGTGCTAATATCCACTTATCAGTGAGTGCATATCATGTGTGTTCTTTTCTGATTGGGTTACCTCATTTAAGAGGGTATCCTCCAGTTCCATCCATTTGTGTAACAATATTATAAATTCATTGTTTTTAATAGCTAAGTAGTACTCCATTGTGTAAATGTACCACATTTTCTGTATCCATTCCTCTATTGAGGAACATCTGGGTTCTTACCAGGTTCTGGTTATTATAAACAAGGCTTCTATGAACATAGTGGAGCATGTGTTCTTATTACATGTTGGAGCATATTCTGGGTATATGCCCAGGAGTGGTATTGCTAGATCTTCCAATAAGTACTATATCCAGTTTTCTGAGGAACCACCAAACTGATTTCCAGAGTAGCTGTACCAGCTTGCAATCCCACCAGCAATGGAGGAGTGTTCCTCTTTCTCCACAACCTAGCCAGCAGCTGCTGTCATCTGAGTTTTTGATCTTAGGCATTCTGATTGGTGTGAGGTAAAACCTCAGGGTTGTTTTGATTTACAGTACCCTGATGATTAAGGATGTTGAACATATTTTGAAGTGCTCCTCAGTCATTCAGGATTCCTCAGTTGAGAGTTCTTTATTTAGCTCTGTAGCCTATTTTTTAATAGAGTTATTTGGTTTTCTGAAGTCCACCTTCTTGAGTTCTTTATATATATTGGATATAAGCCCCCTATCAAATTTAGGATTAGTAAAAATCTTTTCCCAATCTGTTGGTTGCCTTTTTGTCCTATTGACAGTGTCCTTTGTCTTACAGAAGCTTTGCAGTTTTATGAGGTCCTGTTTGTTGATTCTTGATCTTACAGCACAAACCATTGGTGTTTTGTTCAGGAATCTTTCCCCTGTACTCATATCTTCTAGACTCTTCCCTGCTTTCTCCTCTGTGTGAGTTTCAGTGTATCTGGTTTTATGTGGAGTTCTTTGATCCACTTGGACTTGAGCTTTGTACAAGGAGATAAGAATGGATCAATTTTCATTCTTCTACATGATAACTGCCAATTGAGCCAGCACTATTTGTTGAAGGTGCTGTCTTCTTTCCACTGGATAGTTTTCGTTCCTTTGTCAAAGATCAAGTGACCATAGGTGTGTGGGTTCATTTTTGGGTCTTCATTTATTTTCCATTGATCTACCTGCCTGTCACTGTACCAGTACAATGCCATTTTTATCACAATTGCTCTATAGTACAGCTTGAGGTCAAGGATGGTGATTCCATGAGAGGTTCCTTTATTGTTGAGAATAGTTTTTGCTATAATAGTATTCTTTGTTATTCCAGATGAATTTGCAAATTGTCCTTTCTAACTCTGTGAAGAATTGAGTTGGAATTCTGATGGAGATTGCATTGAATGTGTAGATTGTTTTTGGCAAGATAGCCATTTTGACTATATTAATCCTGTCGATTCATGAGCATGGGAGATTTTTCCATCTTCTGAGATCTTTGATTTCTTTCTTCAAAGACTTGAAGTTCTTATCATACAGATCTTTCACTTCCTTAGTTAGAATCACACCTACACCAAGGTATTTTATATTATTTGTCACTATTTTGAAGGGTGTTGTTTCCCTAACTTCTTTCTCAGTCTGTTTATCCTTTGTGTAGAAAAAGGCCACTGATTTGTTTGAGGTAATTTTATATCCAGCTACTTCACTGTAGTTGTTTATTAGGTTTAGGAGTTCTCTGGTGGAATTTTTTTGGGTCACTTATATATACTATCATATCATCTACAAATGGTGATTTTTTTACTTCTTCTTTTCCAATTTGAATCCACATGATCTCCTTTTGTTGTCTAATTGCTCTGCCTAGGACTTCAAGTACTATATTGAATAGGTAGGGATAGAGTGGGCAGCCTTGACTAGTCCCTGATTTTAGTGGGATTGCTTCCAGTTTCTCTCCATTTAGTTTGATGTTGGCTACTGTTGGAGTTTGTCTAATGCTTTCTCAGCATCTAATGTGATGATCATATGGTTTTTGCACATGTGTGTCTATATTTGTGTTTATGTCTGTGTGCATGCATATCAAAACCAGAGGTCAACCTCAGATGTTATTTTTCATGAGTCATCTACCTTGATGTCTGAGACAAGTCTTTTTACTGAGACCTGGAATGATGATTTGGCTGAATTTGCTGGTCAACAAGTCCCAGGGACCCATGTGTTTCAGCCTCCCCAGTGCTGGGGTTACAAACACATGCTACTAATACTTAGATTTTTTTACATGAAATATGGAAACTAAACTTGGATCCTGGTATTAATAAAGCAAGTATTTTACTAACTGGAAGATCTCCACTGTCTTGCGTGTTTGAATTTTTGAGACAGGATCTCAAATAGCTGAGGCTGGTCTTGAACTTCAACTTGTTTCTAGCTGTACTCATCCTGCAGTAGTGGTTTGAATGAACTGTCTTTCATCAGTCTGGGGCATTTGAGCCCAAGCGTGTTCCATAGTTGGTAGGCCTGTCTGGAAGACTTAGCGAGTATGGCCTTATTGGAGAAAGTATCTTACTAGGTGCTTTTGAGGATTCTAAACCCATGTGAAATTCCCAGTATGCTCTTTCTGCTTCCTTTTTGTAGTTCTAATTGTGAAGTTTGAGCTGAAGATCCATTTGTCAAATGGGTTACCTGCTGTCCCTGACATTATGGATCATAACCCTCTGAAACAGTAAACTCGCATAAGCTATTTGCTTTGATCATGGTATTTTATCACAGCAAAAGTAAAGTAACTAATACACCTGCCTACTGTGCAAACAACTGGTTGCTGATCCCACAGGCATAATTTGTCACTTACCAATTCCCATTCTAACATTCAAAATCTTTTATATCTTGCTACCGACCATATTCACTGCCCCTAATTGCTGACCTAGTCCTAGAAAACAGTTCTGTGGCTTCTGAAGAGATCATTATATGGTTAAGAGCACCGCCTGATCTTTGAGCAAACTCAGGTTCATCTCCCAGCACCAACCTGACTGCTTACAACTGTCTGTAATTTCAGTTCCAGGAGATCCCATGTCTCCTTGTGTCCTCTATGGGCACCAGACATTCATATGGTACATAGACATGTGTATAGGCAAAACACCCTTGCACATAAAAAAAAAAAATCTTAAAAGAAAATAATCTGGTAAGCTTATTCTCCTGCTTAAGCTGCCACTTAGTTTCTATGGAAGAAAGCTTCTTCTTGTCATACCTAAGATGTCACTAAGCTGATGAATCCTTCTATCAAATACCCTCTCTGGTCTCCGACTCAGGCTTCTATCATGGCTCAGGGAAAACATGCCCCTTCATGATTAGAACTGTCCTTTCTGGATTCTTGTACAAAGCTTCATTTTCTTCTCTGCTAGGATATGTCCTCAGCCTTCTAACTAGCTCCCCAACCTGCTAACTGTTCCTTGACTACTAACTGCCTCCTCAGCATCCTACCCATCTCTTCAGATTTCTAACTACCTCCTCAGCCTTCTAACTAGCTTCTCAGCCTCCTAACTAGCTCCCTAGTCTCCTAACTAGCTCCTCAGTTGGTAATAATCTCCTCAGCCTTCTAAGTAGCTCTGTAAATCCTAACTACCTCCTTAGTGTTCTAACTACCTCCTCTGACCCCTAACTCTTTCCTTAGCCTCTAAATACTTCCTCGGCCTCCTAGTTCCTTCCTTAGCCTCCTAGCTAGCTCTTCAGTGATGGTACTTTCATGTGCCCTCTCTGATTCCATCAAGTAGATGAATTTTCTGCACATTGTGGCACTTTGTGACTCCATTCCTCTAAGTCACTCATTGTTTGGCCTCTTCCCCATGTACATGACTGATTCCCCATTGGTACGAGATCTTCTGGAGACATAGTTGTGGCTTCATGATCAATGAACTCATTCAACCCTATTTCTTATGCAGGTCATGGTAATGAAGTAATTAATTTTTGAGACTTTGCAATTAAATGATCTGAGATTAAAGCCTGTCTCTTGTCTGTACTTACAGGATTTGAGACTAAAGAATGTTATTGAATTTATTTAAGCCTTGATTACAGGTATACATGATAGTACAAACAGGTAATCCTGGCACCTGGAAGGTAGAGGGAGAAAAACCAGGAGTTCAGAGTCAACCTCATTTATATATCAAATTTGAAGTCAGTTTGGACTACATGAGACCCTATCATTAAAAAAAAAGTCTCAATTAATTTTTAAAACAAAAGTAATGGAATTGGAATGACGTCTCTGTGGGTAAAGACATGATACACAAGCATGAAGTCTTGAATTTTTATCTCTGATGTAAAAACAGAGCAAGTCATGTATCCAAAGCTTCTGTAGCCCCAGCACAGAAGATGAGAGATGAAAACAAGAGACTCCTGGGAAGCTCCTGGGCCAGGTAGCTTAGTATAGGCATTGGAAAAGAGATAGAAGGTAAAGATCCAATTCTGAGGTTGTTCTCTGATTTCACACATGCACTGTGACCTGTGTTCTCACACACAATTGCACACACACTTTTATACACACATACACACACACACACAAATAATAGAATAGGAACAATGGTAGTAGAAATAAAAGCACTTATTGATGATTGTGTGTTTTCAATGAGATAGTCAGTGTAATACTTAATATATGGAAAGCAATAAAAATCATTCATAATCACTATTATTCATGCTAAACAATCCTGGTGCACTGAGTGTTATTACTTCATTTAAACCTCATAAAAGTTCTGTGAGGCTTACAATATAATTCACTAGCTAAAGAAAGTGAGCTCTAAGGAGCACTGGGGTCCTTTCAACTTGTGATTGGCATGCTGTGGGCATATGTGCTTGTGAGTGGCCTTGCACAGCTTGCTGGATCTACTGAAGCAGTCATTTATGCTCCTGTACTTTCTGGAGGCCATGCCAAACATCAAATTCCTTTGTCACAAGGACCCAGAGCTTGACTCCAAGGACATCTATCTAGCAAATCTCCTCAGTAGCTTTTCAGACTATTCTGAGGCACACTGCCTGTGACCTGTTTTGTTTTCTTTGTTTTATCACTCCACTAGGGAGAAGGTATCTTCAAGCCCATCCCAGGATTGTATACATAATTATTTCATCTGCCTTACAATTATGATACCAAAACAGACAGCAGCTAATCCCCTCCCTGTGCACCAATCTCAGTCAATCATTTCTTCTTTTTTTTTTT
>NC_034608.1:88213965-88229100 GCF_900095145.1 Mus pahari
GCACACCCCTCCTCGGGTGGGGAAGGGTGCTGGATGCCGGGGGACTACTCCCAGGCGAACACCCCTCCTCGGGCGGGGAAAGGTGCCGGGTGCCGGATCAGCCTGGGGACTGCTGCCAGGCGAACACCCCTCCTTGGGCGGGAAAGGGGCCGGATGACCGGGACCAGACATGGGTCCCTCTTCTCCAGTCCGCTCTCTCCCCGGCAGTGCACTGGAGCAAAGATGGCTCACCTTCCGGTTCAGACCTGGGAGACTGCTTCTGGGCAGACACCTCTCCTCGGGCGGGAAAAGGCCCTGAATGCCGGATCAAGCCGTAGTACTGTTCTCGGGCGCACAACCCTCCTCGGGTGGGGAAAGGTGCTGGATGCCGGGGGACTACTCCCACGCGAACACCCCTCCTTGGGCAGGGAGGAAAGGTGTCGGGTGCTGGATCAGCCTGCGGACAGCTGCCAGGCGAACTCCCCTCCTTGTGCGGGGAAAGGCCAAGGACACTGAATCATGGCCCGAGAAATTCACCTCACTGTTATTCCCAGACCTGGACACTTAGCTAAGATCTCGCAAGATGACTGTGAGCATCCACTTCTGTATTTGCCAGGCACTGGCATAGCCTCACAGGGGACAGCTATATCAGGGTCCTTTCAGCAAAATCTTCCTGGCATATGCAATAGTATCTGTGTTTGGTGGCTGATTATGGGATGGACCCCCGGGAGGGGCAGTCTGTGGGTGGTCCATTCTTTTGTCTTAGCTCCAAACTTTGTCTCTGCAACTCCTTCCATGTGTGTTTTATTCCCTATTTTGGGGAGGAATGAAGTATACACACATATGTCATTTTTTCATTTCTGATTTTGTTAATTAGGATACTGTCCCTGTGCCCTCTAGTAAGTCTGGCTAAGGGTTTATCTATCTTGTTGACTTTCTCAAAGAACCAATTCCTGGTTTGGTTGATTCTTTGAATAGTTCTTTTTGTTTCCACTTGGATGATTTCAGCCCTGAGTTTGATTATTTCCTGCTGTCTACTCCTCTTGGGTGAATTTGCTTCCTTTTGTTCTAGAGCTTCTAGATGTGCTCTCTGGTTTCTTTTTGAAGGCACTCAGGGCTATGAGTTTTCCTCTTAGGACTGTTCTCATTGTGTCCCATAAGTTTGGGTATGTTGTGCCTTCATTTTCATTAAACTCTAAAAAGTCTTCAATTTCTTTGTTTATTTCATCCTTGACCAAATTATCATTGAGTAGAGGTGTGTTCAGCTTACACATTTATTTGGGGTTTCTATTATTTATGTTGTTATTGAAGATCAGCCTTAGTTCTTGGTGATCTTATAGGATGCATGGAATAATTTCAATAATTTTGTATCTGTTGAAGCCTGTTTTGTGACCAATTATGTTATCAGTTTTGGAGAAGGAACCATAAGGTACTGAGAAGAAGGTATATCCTTTTGTTTTATGGTAAAATGTTCTGTAGATATTTGTTAAATCCTTTTGTTTTATAACTTCTGTTAGTTTCACTGTGTCTCTGTTAAGTTTCTGTTTCCAGGATCTGTCCATTAATGAGTGTGGGGTGTTGAAGTCTCCCACTATTATTGTGTGCAGTGCAATGTATGCTTTGAGGTTTACTAAAGTTTCTTTAATGAATGTGGATGCCCTTTCATTTGGAGCATAGTTGTTCAGAATTGAGAGTTCATCTTGGAAGATTTTACCTAATGTGTGTATGAAGGTATGAAGTGCTTCTGCTTGTCTTTTTTGATAACTCTAGGTTGAAAGTCAATTTTATTCAATATTAGTATGGCTACTGTATCTTGTTTCTTGGGACCATTTGCTTGGAAAATTCTTTTCCAGTCTTTTACTCTGAGGTAGTGTCTTTCTTTGTCCCTGAAGTGGGTTTCCTGTATGCAGCAAAATGTTGGGTCTTGTTTACATACCCAATCTCTTAGTCTATGTCTTTTTATTGGGGAATTGAGTCCATTGATATTAAGAGATATTAATGAAAAGTAATTGTTACTTCCTCTTTTTTTTGTTGTTAGAGTTAGAATTGTGTTCATTTAGCTATCTTCTTGTAGGTTTGTTGAAAGATTACTTTCTTGATTTTTCTACATCATAGTTTCCATCCTTGTGTTGAATTTTCCCTTTATTATCCTTTGAAGGGCTAGATTTGTGGAAAGATATTATGTAAATTTGGTTTTGCCATGGAGTACCTTGGTTTCTCTATCTATGGGGATTGAGAGTTTTGCTGGGTATAGTAGCCTGGTCTGGCATTTGTGTTCTCTTAGGGTCTGTATGACATCTGTCCAGGACCTTCTAGCTTTCATAATCTCTGGTGAGAAGACTGGTGTAATTTTAATAGGTCTGCGTTTATGTGTTAATTGACCCTTTCCCCTTTCTTCTTTTAATATCCTATCTTTGCTTAGTATATTTGGTGCTTTGATTATTACTTTTTGGGAGGAATTTTTTTCTGGTCCAATCTGTTTGGAGTTCTGTAGGTTTCTTCTATGTTCATGGGTATTTCTTTCTTTAGTTTAGGGAAGTTTTCTATAATTTTGTTGAAAATATTTATTGCCCCTTTAAGTTTGGAATCATCACTTTCTTTTATACCTATTATCTTTAGGTTTGTGTTTTTCATTGTGTTTAGATTTCCTGGATATTTTGTGTTATGATCTTTTTGCATTTTGTGTTTTCTTTATTTGTTGTATCCATGTGTTCTATGGAATCTTCTGCTTCTGTTGGTGATGCTTGCAACCTGATTTCTTTCCTAGGTTTTCTATCTTCAGTGTGGTCTCCCTTTGTGATTTCTTTATTGTTTCTACTTCCATTTTTAGATCTTAGATGGTTTTGTTGAATTCCTTTACCTGTTTGGTTGCGTTTTCCTGTGATTCTTTAAGGGATTTCTGTGTTTCCTTTTTAAGCGCTACTGCCTGTTTACCTGTGTTCCCCTGTATGTCTTTAAGGGAGCTATTAATGTCCTTCCTAAAACCCTCATCCAGCATCATGAGATGTGATTTTAAATCCAAATCTTGCTTTTCTGGTGTGTTGGGGTATACAGGACTCACTGTTGTGGGAGTACTGGGTTCTGAGGAGCCAAGTAGCCTTGCTTTCTCTTGGTAAGATTCTTGCATTTGCCTTTTGCCATCTGATAATCTCTGGAATTAGGTGTTGCTTCTGTCTCTGGCTGGAACTTGTTCCTCCTGTGAGTCTGTAAGCCTGTGTTAGCACTCCTGGGAGACCAGCTCTTTCATGGAAAGACCAGTGCATAGAGGGCTCGGGAGCAGCCCCACTTTCTGGCTGCAGATGTATTCCTGTAGGGCCCTATCCTAGAAGCTCTGTTGCCTGTGCTCTCCTGAGTTGACTCGTTTTAGAGAGACACTGGAGAGAAAATGTAGATCTGACCTGAGTCCTGGGGTCAGTTCACTCTCTGACAGTTCACTCCTCTGGCAGGGAAGGTGCATAGAAGATTGACAATCAGCTCCACCTCATGGCTGCAGATGTAGGCCCATAGGACCCTGTCCCAGCTTCTCTGCTTCTTCTGTGGCCTGTGCTCTTCTGAGTAGATCCACTTTAGAAAGTTACTGGAGAGAAAATATCCCTTCCTCTCCTTTTATTAGTATATGAACCTACAAACACCCATAACTTGAACTTTGGTAAGTAATGTCTGTATGGTGAAACCCCCATACCTCTTCAGACCTTGGCTTCCAAATCTATAAACCTTCCCATTGTTTATGTTACCATGGACTGTCAGATTAAAACAAACCATGGCTGTAGTCTTCACATAACACCCAACTCTATTCCTGCAACTGTTTTTGCCTTCTCTTGGGGTAAGGCATTTTGAAAGACCTAAGTGAGAAACAAATGCTTAAGCAGAGGTCTAGGTCCCAGCGTGAAACACATCTGGACAGCTGCAGCTGCTGGGAATGACCTACCAGACCCTACTGCATTACTTTAGATAATGTTTCCTAGGAGCCCTGAGAGTCACCTGTCCTACTGAATTTATTTCTGTCCTTAGGAGAGACCCTTTAAAAGGGTGCTAATCTCTCCTCTTCCATAGCAGCAGTTAATCAATGGCCAGATGTTCTCCATAAGTCTTTTACCCAAACATGTAATGCCAAGGTGTGGACCCCCCCCCCCCCACTGCTCAATTGTGAGTTTTTTCCTTAAAAACTCCTTCACCCTAGACCTCATGGTAGCTTTTCCTATCCTGTTACATCAGGAAGTTTTGTGAGCCAAACTCTCAAATTTGAATAAAGACTCTCATAAGCTTGTATCAGAATTGTTGTTTCTGGTTGTCTCTTTGGAATTTTTGCAATCTAGACACAATAATTGCATTATATAGAAAAAAATAAAACCACAATCCCTGCTTGTGTTATTGTTGGTGAACTTTTCTCTTGGCTACTGTCCTATGTGTTTAACGAAGTAGATATAAAGCTAAGGATTCACCATATCTTTTTTCTTCCTATTCTTGTGTATATAGACAAGTTATAAACTAGGCTTTGCTGTCATTAGTTTGGTGATGTTATTAGATTCTAGCTAACAAGATGTGGGCAGAGGTCATAGACTATCCACCCAGGCCACACCTGTGCTGTGCAATGTTTTTTAATAACAGAAGTTACAGCCATAATGTAGAGTTTGCATCACCCTTCAGACAGCTTCCTGCTGTCAGCATCTTACATAATGGTGGGAAAGAGGTCAAAGCTGACATGAACTCCACTTTTAACAGAGTCTACTGAGATTATCCCCGATTTGATTGATGTCCTTTCTGTTCTCAAATCCAGTCTAGATACCACATTCATTCATTACATGTCCTTACTGCTCCCTAGTCCCTGACACTTGATCAGTTTTCCCTGCTGTTTTGAAGATAGTTTTGACAGTGTTGAAGATAACTGGCTGAACATTTCAAAAGATATTGTAGTAGTTGAAATGAAAATGGCCATGTAGTCTCATAGGGACTAAGAAGGTATAGCCTTGTTGGAGTAGGTGAAAGTGTGGCTTTTTTGGAGGACATGTGTCACTGAGGATGGGTGTGAGGTCTGAGATGCTCAAGTCAGGCTCAGTATGTCTCCTTTCTCTTCCAGTCACCTGCAGATCCAGATGTAGTACTCTCTGCTACTTTTCTAGAACCATGTCTGCCTGCATGTGGCCATGCTTCCAGCCATGATGACAATGGAAGTAACCTCTGAACTGTAAGCCAGTCCCAATTAAATGTTTTTATTTATAAGAGTTTCTGTGGTCATGGTTGTCTCCTTACAGCAATATAAAACCCTAAGTCAGATGCCTCTGATATTTTCTCCTTTATTAAAGTGAGATTTGGGGACAAAAACTAGTAATGCAAAGTGTCCTTATTTGTTGATAATCTTGGTCAGAGATAGATGGACTCAGCTTGACTTATATTTACCCCAATCTCCAGATGAAGGCAGGATCCCCTGACGTTCTCTACCCCAGGAAGTCATCTTCTCCTTTGCATGACCAAGTCTTTGGAAGTGGAACTGTCATTCTGGCCATACTCAAGGGTTTATTCTAGCTTTTCTCATATTTACCTATTTTCTCTGACAACAAGAAATCTAGTTCAAATTAACTACAGTTTGATTATTTTTTTGCCTCCAGCATATAATTAAACTGTGATGTGACACATCTATTGTGTGGTATAATCAATTTTTATGGATTGTATTTCATTCTCAGATTCTGGGCTTCCTGGTCTTTGAAAAAACTACATGCAATGTTGTTTACACATAAGCAGTTTGAAAAATGCCTATAGAATAGATTCACCACCTGAGAGCCACATGGAATAGTTACCATAATAGCAATTTCTTTATGTAGCCTCATTGCCTTCATTCTCTTCTCCAGATCCTTGGCCACTGTTAATATGTTCTCTGTTCCAGTAACTTTGTGTTTTTTATTGTATTATATAAGTGGACTTATATAATGCCTTTCAAATTTGGATTTATTTTACTTAGTAAATGTGCTTATGATGTTGTTGAATTTATTGCTTTTTAATTTTTATTGTCATCTAGTACTCCATTTTATGATGTACCACAATTTTTGATCTGTTTAGAATTACATTTTTTCTGCCCAACAAAAATGTCAGTTATTAATATTATAAAGACCTTAAAAACATTTTTAATTTTGCCTTATCCTAACCTTGAAACAGGATGCAGTATTTCTTTATAAACAACTTCCCACATAGCTTCTTTTTTAAAAATTATGAGCAGTGATTAGTTTTATTAGTTATCTTTTTCAATGTGGCTTTGAACTTGTACCCACCTCAGACTCTCAAGTGCTGGAATTATTAGGATGTGCCATCATGTCAAGCTCTTTCAGTTTTTAACTGCTGAGTATCTAATCAAAGCCAGAACTTTACACGTATAGTTCCGCCTCTGAGCCACATACATCCTCATTCTGCTAAAGTTGTCATAGAAATAATTCAGAGGAGCTTTATACAGCATATGTACAAGTGCCAATTTACTATTTTGATATATTCAGAATGTGGGTCTCTCTCTCTCTCTCTCTCTCTCTCTCTCTCTCTCTCTCTCTCTCTCTCTGTGTGTGTGTGTGTGTGTGTGTGTGTGTGTGCATGCATTTCCTTACCATGCAAATATATGTGTTCTTTCTTCCTTACTCCTCTTAGGGGTCTAACTTCTGGATGCTACCTTCTAGATCCTTGATTTCTTCTCTCCTATCTCCATCATTCTCCCCAATCCTCTCTCATCTTATGTCAGGATAATTAACAAATGTCTAGTTGTTTATATCCCTACAATCATTCCCTTACTCATCCAACCAACACCCAGGGAACAGCCATCAGAACTTATCTTTGTTAATAAGGATCATTTTTCTATCATATAGTATCTTATTTTCACCATTGATGTAAGAGCTCATGTACACAAAGCTCCATGAAAAGCTTGCTTTATATACTAAGATGCTAACATATAATTCTTATTCTTGTCATTTTACCATTATTAACAGTACAAGATGGCCATGTGGGAAGGTAACAACTAAAGATGTACTACAGTTTCTCACAACTTCTTTTTCTTTTAACAACAAAAGAGAGCTTGGATTGATGACACCAGAAATCCAGGTAAACCTCTTTGCAAAGTCAGATCTTGAAAGCCCTGATTAGTGTGATTATTGATTTGTGTTCTGCCATCAGGACCCCATCCTGGAGCTGAACACTTGCTGACTAAGGGGAAAACTTGCTGAACTCAGACCTGGTCAGATATTTTAAAGCTCTGAGGGTGGCTACTTGGCAAGAGATTGAGAAGCAGGAATGGGCCCATTGATCAGGGATCTTGTTGACCCAGTCCAGTTTGGAAGGTAGGGCTAGATATACAACCTTGGGATGGACCTGTGCTCAACTCTCTCCCTTTCTGATCATCATGGTCTGAAAGGCATGTGCTAAGTCCATTTCACTGTCCCATCATCCCTTGAATGCTTCCATCATCCCATTTTATAACAGCTTCTCTGCACATTCTACTATGACTTTTCTGTTCTAGTATAGCTTCAACCTTTTCTTTACTGTTTAACCTTGGTTGCAAACTTAATGGGATCTGAAATTGACTAGAAGATACTGCTCTGAATGTGACTATATCGGAATTTCTAGAAACTATTACCTGAGGAAGACCCTTCTTTAGACTGGGAGGAACATTCCAATGAGTAGGGCTGAGGGAAAAGCATTATTGATGGTCTTTGCTAGCATCTGTATTTGCTGCTGGTGCTGCTGGTGCTGCTGGTGCTGCTGCTGCTGCTGCTGCTGCTGCTGCTGCTGCTGCTGCTGCAAGTGCTGCAGGTGCTGCTGCTGCTACTACTGCTTCTACCACTACCAAAATCCTTTATTGCCATTAGCAATGCACATTTTAATCAGTTATATTCTTCTAGGAGACTTTCCTAATCCACATCCTCTGAATCTTTGTTCAGACTTTCTAACCCTAGTCTCTCTGTTCATCTTCCTATTCTTGAAGGTTCCTCATCCATCTTCCTCAGCTCCTTAACTTCTCATAGCCTATGGCTGTGTATTCTTACCAACTCTTTCTGGGCTTCTTCAGAGGCAACCTTCACAATTCTTACTCCTGATAAAAGAAAATCCCAAGTGATTCCCTCCATCACTCAGGTCTTGCCAAATGGCAGGTGTGAGATTCTTGTAGGTCTTGCAGGTATTTTGGTACAGTGAAGAAAACTGACCTTGAATCTTTGTGGGGTTTGACAAAAATGGCTTAATTCTTACAAATACTACATAGTCATCACTTGTTGATGATTTTCTGTTCCAGAAATACCCATTCACTGGAGTTGAGCAGTCATATTCTTGATGGTATTTTTTCCAAGACAAGGTGAGAAAAGACGGCAGGCTGCTTTCTAAAGCATTTGCAGGCAGCAATACAGAGTGCTGATCATGTTTAATCAACTCAAGTGTACTGGCTAATTTTGTGTGACTTGACACAGCTGGAGTTATCACCGAACAGGAGCTTTAGTTGAGGAAATGCCTACATGAGATCCAGCTGTAATTAGTGATCAAGGAGGAAAGGCCCCTTGTGGGTGGGACCATTCCTGGGCTGGTAGTATTGGATTCTATAAGAAAGCAAGCTGAGCAAGCCAGGGGAGGCAAGCCAGTAAAGAACATCCCTCCATGGCTTCTGTATCAGCTCCTGCTTTCTGACCTGCTTGAGTTCCAGTCCTGCATCCTTTGGTGATCAATAGTAGTTTGGAAATGTAAATGTGTCAAGTTGACACAAAGCTAGCCAGTACACCATCTATAACATGTCATATTTCATGATTTCATTTACATTAGATGTCCAGTATATGTAAACTGGTGTCAGTCATAACTGTTCAGTGACTGCTTAGAGTGAGAGTAGGGAAGGTCTACTATATGGCAAGAGGTTTCTTTATTTTGTGATAATATTTTTTTCTCAGTTTGATTGTAATGATGGTTGCTACATCTCTGTGAACATCCAGAACAGCCTTGAACTGTACATTTTAAATGAACATTTATAACTAAGTGAAGCTGTGGCTGTAGTAGATGACCTAGACAGACCATGTAATTCCCCATTCCTTAATCATATCTGTAATGAAGTATAATTCAGCCTCTAGCAAAACCTAAAAGAAAGAGGATGCTACAGCATCCATTTTTATTAATGAACCAGAATTCTTTGTAATCAATTCTATTGTAGTTTTAACATTCCCTCATTTTTACAATTTTCAGGCAGTCAGAGCATATTTAGTTAATTTACCACCATTAAACCACTGATACCTGTAAAAGTTCAGCTATTTGTACTCTGGTAACTTTATATCTCTTATCAATTAAAATCGGGGTGGACCAAAATAACAGAAACTGTCAGAGGTGATGATGCACTAAAGAAAACAGAAAGAAGTTAATTTCCACCTATGTAAAGTAGATATCTAATTTTTGCAATTTCTGGGGACCCAAATCCTTCTAGTTAGTTAACCTACCCTTTCAAGAGAACATTCTGCAACAGATTCCTGCCTTGAGTTACTGCTCTGATCTTTCCCAATGTTCGACTACTGATTATCTTGAAGTATAAATCACATAAATGCTTTCCTTCACTAAGTTGTTTTTGTTTAGTGTTTTATTACAACTGAGAACAAACTTAAGCAAATGACACAAAATTCATAGTTTGAAAGTAAGGTGAGGCTGATACCTCACTTGCCTGTTGGGCACATGCTGAATTTCCAAGTTTCTTTTCACAACACACATAGCAAGGAACATAATTCTAACATAATGCCAGACATTTCTCTAGACCATGATTCTCAATCATCCTAGTGCTCTGACTCAGTAATAGTTTCTCATGTTGTACTGATCCCAACCATAAAATTACTTCATTGCTACTTAATACCTGTAATTTTGCTACTATGTGAATTGTTATGTCAGTACCTGATATGCAGGCTATCTGATTTATGGCCCCAGTGAAATGGCTGTTCAACTCCCAAAGAGATCAAAATCCAAAGGCTGAGAATCACTGCTCTAGGGCATATTAGAAATAGAGTTCATGTCTGCATCTCCCTACGCAGAGGGGAAACTGAATGAAGGCATACTGCCCTCATCCCACTGATAAGCCCATATTCAAATTTGTAGAACCCATGATTGTAATTCTTTGAGGCAAATGAATATTTGAATGTCTGAACTAAAGATCTTGAGACATCATCTTAGAGGACAAGATGGGACCCAAATCTAGTTACAGTGACTTTGGGAAGGAATATTGCCAGTGGATAGGAGAATGTGACATGAGTCTATAAGTAGAGACCACAATGAAGTAGACAGATGGAAAGGACTCTGTTCACATGAGAAACTGGAAGAGGCAGGCATGTCCTTGCTCTGTGTCTTCAAAGGATATATAGCTCTTCTATGTCCATTTCCCTGAGTGATTAGCTTCTGTGTGAGTCACTGGATTTGTGTTTGTCTTGATAGTAACTGGACAGGATCCAGGCTCTCACAGTGAGCTGTCCACCCATGGATTCTTGCAGGTGTTAACAACTGTCATTTTCTAGTGTGTGCGGGCTTCCAAAACCAGCACATGGCATTGCTACGAGGCTATGAAGTCTTTAGGAGGAGTGGCCTGATGGAAAAAATGTTTGTCATTGAGGGTTTTCTCAAAGGGACCCATGGGATTCTGGACACTTCCTTGTGCTCTCTTTGTTACTGGGTCATCATGAGGTGAGAAGCTTTGTCCCAATATACAATTCCTTTCTCATATCCTGCCTTATATTCTGTCCAAAAGTAATAGGGACCAAGAACTCATGGGCTGAGAACTCTAAAACCGTAAAACAAAGTAAATCTCTTCTTCTATGTTGATAGTTTCACAAAGTTTACCCAGGGGCAGAAAAATGACCAATGTTTTGAATTTAAGTCCCCCAAAGCTATAGAATAACACAGATCTTAGAGTAAAGCTTAGCAATTGGCAAGGATTCCCCCTACAAATTGCCAAGTACTTTATGCATTACCTACCTGCTCAGCCTTCATGAACACTCAATGGCAACTAAACCACACTGACTACTTTCCAGAAGCTCACCACACAGACAGGGATTTGAAGCCTACCTGAGACAACTGCTCATAAGATAGCACAGAGGCAAACAGTGAGATTGGACCTTACAACTATGCAATGCAAAGAGCATGCACAACCTGGAAATAAAGACCCATTAAGAGTGTGTCTTCTTGAATAGACCATGCAATTAAAAAACTTCAGTGAAGGTAATCACCCTCTGTTCAGAGACAATTGGGTGCAGGGGGCAGAGGGAATGCTTGTCATTCTTAAAAGTGTGGTTTTCTGGAATATTCTGAGCAGTAAAAATGGTTTCATGAGGGAGGCCAGAGTTGAAATATAATTTTGGGGTGAAGAAAGGGGAAGAGTATGTAAAGATGTCTGCTGTATTATTAATATGATTGAACTAAGCTAGGCTAGTTTTAAAAGATGGAGGATGAGTTACATCAATAAGACAAATTGTACCTCTGGTAACCTTGAGATCTCTACTGATGGAAGGGTGACTAGAGAGATTTTGAAAATCGATGTGACTATTTCTAAAATTGCAAGGCAATTGATTGAAAGGCAATGAAGAAAATAGGCAAGAAACAATGTCAGCCTGTCATCACAGCAAATGAGGCCATACTGCTGATCACTCACTCATAAAACCAGACTGTTAATAAGGGTTCTGGGAGGAGAAAGGGGGTCACAGTGTCTGGAAATAGGCTGCTCTGCTGTATTTATAGGAGGGAATGAACTAGTTTAAGTATTCTAAGTAGTTCAGCTTCCATGTATGATATAGCGCTTTCGGGATGACAGATTCCTCTTCTTCCATAGCTTCCATCCTATCACTCCTTTTGAACACATACAAGAATAGAAAGATTTAATCAATGTGTTCTGATGGAAAGTGAAACACATTGTAAGTTGGTGTGGTGCAGGACCGAGTATGGAGGATGCTGTTTCCTTTTGAATACTTCATTCATACTTGAATATCTTCCATAAGACTCTAAACAGCCTTAAAGGCCACAATCAGCTTTAATCTTCTTTCCTTACCCTAAGTTATCTAATAAACTCAGTATCATGGATGAGCTAGCGGACAGTTGGCTTTTTAACTGTTAAGTCTGTCTAGTTCTAGAACCATTGAAAAATGGTTTGATCTTTTATTTTTCTTCTCTCATATATAACATCTTGCCCAGTCTCCTCTGCTTCCACTCCTTCTAGTTTCCACCCTCACAACACTTCTTCTCTCCCCCAGATTCACTCATTTTCCATTTTCCTTCAGAAAAGAACAGGCCTCCCAGGTATATTGATTGAACATAGCATAATAAATTACAATAAGACTTGCCACATACCTTGATATCAAGGCTCGATAAGGTAACCCACTAAGAGGAATAAGGTCCCAAGAGCAAACAAAAGAGTCAAAGACACCACCACTCTCTGTGCTAAGCTATTCAAACATAACAAAACAGAGGACCTATTTCAGATCCATATTGGGGTGTTTTATTGAATTAGTCTCTGTGAACCTCTATGAACCCTGCTTAGTTGATTCTGTGGGCCATGTTCTCATGGTGTCCATGAACTCTTTGGCTTGTACAATGCTTCCTCCCCATCTTCCAAAGGGTTTCCTGAATTCCACCTAATGTTTGTCTGTGAGTCTCCTTCATGGATGGACTGGGACTGGATGGGGATGGGAACAGGAAGGATCAAGTAAGGTTGGGACTGGTATGGAGGGAGAGAGTACTGGGAGAGATGACAGCAATTGAGATGCATTTTAGAACAAATGTGTAGTAGAAATTCTCTGGACTCTAAGAGGGTAACCCTTCAAGAAATCTCCTAGTAATGAGAATATGGAACATGAACTGACCATCTTCAGGAACCAGGCAAGGCTTCCAGTGATGAAACTAGAAAAATAACCCAGTCACAAAACCTTTGACCTACAATTTGTCCTGCCTACAAGATGTGCTGCTGTAATGGTAGCTCAGAACTTGTGCAAATGTCCAACCAATGGCTGGTCCAACTTGAGTCCCTCACTACCAGATGTAGACCATACCTGATACTGCCTGGAATTCTAGGCTAGATATCCAGAGACCTAGGATAGAACCAAACATGATGACAAAAAAAAAATCAATGAAATGTTCTTGATGGTATTCTGCTATTTTCATAGCCTAGCCCAATCATCATCAGAGAGTCTTCATCCAGCAACGAGCAGGAGCAGATTAGCTGTTCTCATGTAGAGAACTACTAAGGTCAGTACATGCCCAACATTCCTTCTGCCTATTCACATAAAATCTCTACCCACTCCAGCCATCAATTCTTTTTCACTTTGAAGAAAAACTTTAGGAAGCCTTACTAAATTCTGGGTAAAATTATGTATTAGAGATAGACCACTGAGCCAGACAGACTGGATTTTGTTTTCTGTAGAATTTACATATGAGTAATGAAGACAGGGCATAATCAAGGAAATATAAATAGGTGAAGCCTAAAATTTATGTGAAAGAGATTGAATATGAGATTATGTCAAGGATGTCTTCTTGCAGTAATTCATTTACTTACAGGAAAAACTTAGTAAATAGGGGGATTAAGCAATGGAGAAAGTAGGTGAAGAAAGTTTCAGGCAAAGGGAAAAGCAAGTGCAGAAGCTATGTTGTGACTCTTAGCTTGGTATTTTTGAGAAATACCAGAATGATTACTACCTCTAGAGAAGAATGAACACGGGTAAGTAGAATGAGTTGAGGGTAGAGAGGTGACAGTGGTGACCACAGCCTGCAGGAGCTTGAGACCCAACACTGGGAACTTCATTGTGAAGGAATTAATATCAAGTTGGAGAAGGATTTACAGCTTTTAAAGATAACACCAGTTGATATATGGAGTTTAAACACAGAAAGCATAAGAGACAGCTGAGAATTTTTATTGAGAAGGTGAATGTGGTATGTGTTTTGAGGAGGAGCCTAAAGGGCTCATGATAGATAGGACATGGAAAAGATCATTGGAACACAAGAAAAGGTGATCTTGAATGTTCTGGATCAAGTTGGATGGTAGTGTCATTTAACAAAATGAGAAAGGCCAGAGGCCAGAAAGCCTTTAGGAAAACTTTCCTGAAAACTTGATCAAAAAGAAAGCAGAGGTGATACATGAAATAACAGTCCTGATTCTATCAGCCAGAACCTGGACTCAGCCACACCTGATAGTCATACTTTGCCATTTCTTCTGTCTTTTTCCTGGTATACAATCAGTAGGAAAACCTTTGAGTTAAACCCAGTGGAGTTGGGTTTTCTGTCCCCAGAGGATCATTCCTGAAATGCTCAAAATTCAAGAGATCAATAAGTTTAGGATCTCAGTTATCAGAGTCAACATTGGGCTTGATCTCATACCTCTTAGCTAATAGTCCAGGGCTATTTGTCCACATCTCCCCACCTCTATCACTCACTGCTCTGTGTCCCTTCCAAGTTTTTATTAGTCTAACTTTGATAATGTCTCAAGACCATGATATCTGTGTGAGCTCATGCACACATAGTAAGGCTTTCTCCTGGGCTCACATCAACTTAGTGCCACCAGACATTCTGGGATATCATGTCCCAAGAAGTTTCATAATTTGATATTCTGACTCCTAGTAACTCACAGAGTGGCTATATTTTTAGACAATTTTAATTTAAAGACCTGATTAAGATAAAATGAGACCTTTAAGCTAAGTTTTAATCTAGTGTGACTAGTGTTCTCATAAGAAGAGGGGATTTGAACATAGAAGAATATAGCTATACATGGAAGACACATAGGGAAGAGATGGCAAGGCAAACCAAGAAAAGAAGACTACCCAGATCTGACCCTATTGACACCTTGCTCTTAGATTTTGAGTTTCCAGAAATGTAAGATTAATTTCTGTGGGTTTTGCCATTCAGTCTGTGGTAATATTTATGACACTGCTATTGTCTAATACATACTTTGAGAGAGGACACCAGAAGGAGAGACACTTCCATCAGAATTCATAAATACATGGTCCCACCTATTAGCACATACACCAATGCTGGGGCCTCTGCTGTATTCAGAAGCATATCTGGAGCAAAAGTGCAGCCATCACTGCTTGTATAGATTTTCTTTCTTTTTTCTTTTTTTTTTTTAAATTAGATATTTTCTTATTTATTTATTTATTTATTTTCTTTATTTACATTTCAAATGCTATCCCGAAAGTTCCCTAT
>NC_034608.1:88229475-88231302 GCF_900095145.1 Mus pahari
CCACTTCTGTGTTTGCCAGGCACTGGCATAGCCTCACAAGAGGCCACTATATCAGGTTCCCTTCAGCAGAATCTTGCTGGCATGTGCAATAGTATCTGGGTTTGGTGGCTGATGATGGGATGGATCCCTGGGTGGGGTAGTCTCTGGATAGTCCATCCTTTCATCTTAGCTCTAAATCTTGTCTCTGTATCTATATCCTTAATACATTTTGCAAAACACCCGAAAACCAAGAAGAAAGACCATTGTGTAGATTTTCATAAAGGCAGCCAAAGAGTTTCTATAGTAACCATCATCCCTTCCAGGGACTTCACATTTTATATTTTGTCATGGGAGGTCTTCTGGACATACCCAGTCCATTGATCAAGTTTTCCTTGTGTTCTTTCCATCTTCCACGAAGTATGATGAGTCCCTGGGGAAAGATTAAAAATAGAGCTTACAAGCTGGGCGGTAGTGGTGCATGCCTTTAATCCCACCACTTGGGAGGCAGAGGCAGACAGATTTCTGAGTTTGAGGCTAGCCTGGTCTACAGAGTGAGTTCCAGGACAGCCAGGGCTACACAGAGAAACCTTGTCTTGAACAACCAAAAAAAAAAAAAAAAAAATAGAGCTTACATGTAGAGTTGGGTTTTCTGGAACATGAAGTCGGGTGCTGAGAGCAATGAGGTACAAAGAATGATGTATGGCTCCAGACTAGATGATCAGGGTACTATTGGAAGAACCAAGTACTTCAAACTAGCCACCTACAGTTCAAATAGTTTCAGGGAGAAAGCAGGCAAAATCAATATTTGTAGTGATTATTTTCTACACAATAGGGAAAAGAGAAGACCCTCATACCTGAAAAACAAACAAACAAACAAACAAACAAAACACTGTCTCCAACGATATTCATACCTGACCTTTCTTGAAACACAGTATAGGCTAAACAATTCTAACAACTGGGTGGGGTGGGCTACCTGGTGTCCATCCATACCTGGAGTGAGCCAAGAATATCCAGATAGACAAAGCAAAGAAGCATTCCAGGAGGCTATTTCCTGAGCCTGAGACAGGATACTGACAATAGACATAAAGAGAGGCTCCCAGCAAAGGCCAAGATCTGAAGTAACTTATAGCTTTCTCTGGCTCATTGGCCTCCTGGTATGGTTCTCTAACATAGACTGTCATTATTCTCAACGATCTGCCTTCTGTAGCCTTCTTTATGTTTTGTGGGTTAGTTTTGTTGAGATTTTCATTTGGCATTTTGAGAATACATGAGATCTCATATAGTCCTAGACTGACCTGAAACTTACTAGGTGGCCAAGAATGACTTTGAATCTCCAATCCTTCTGCTTCTATGCCTTCAGAGTTGGAATTACAGTAGTGAATCAACTTACCTGTTTTATGTGGAGCTAAGGATCACACCTAGGGCTTCATGTATGCTAGGTAGCTGAAGTGCCACAGAACTGCAAGCTTTGTTCTTAATACTGTTTTTAAATCAGATTCTTTAATTTTCAGCTATACTTTGGGATTGTGCCCTAAGTTGTAGGTTTATCTTCACTCTTTGTATTGACTCTGATCTCAACATTTTTCTTATTTGAAATTGTGTCCTGAATTCTAATCAAGTAGAGTATATCAGCTTAATGCCACTGGCCATTCCTATTCTGTTTGGGGCTGATTCATTTGCTACTCATGGTCATAAGCATGGTGTTTGGATAAACTTGGGTTAAAATCTCACTCAACACTTATCTCTGTAACACAAAGGCAATTCACAAGTCCATACAGTTCATTTTTCTGAGCCTTATTCTCTCTCTCTCTCTCTCTCTCTCTCTCTCTCTCTCTCTCTCTCTCTCTC
>NC_034608.1:88231472-88242566 GCF_900095145.1 Mus pahari
TCTGCTTCTTCATATTATCTATGGATTGTCCACCAGATACCCCAGTTTTTTTTTCTTTTTCTTTTTCTTTTTCTTCTCTTTCTTTTCTTTCTTTCTTTCTTTCTTTTTTTTTTTTTTTTGAGTCTTGTGTGGCTACTTACTCATATTTACCATTCGTCTGTGGTCCCTAGGCTCATGTCCAGAGTACAACTTTTCATCAGACACTGGGCTCCTTGAGTGGGACCAGTACTTATGCAAATGGGCCAGGATCTTGTGACTGTTTTTGCTCAGAGGAAAGAAGCCAACATTTCTCTCTAATGACCCTTGTGGTCTAGCCATAGACTTTCTCTTCATTGTCACTGACGAACTGTGCTTTCATTGGGCAACAACCCAGAGTGGGCTCTGTGCTCCCAGGGAGGTGGTGAAACTGTGATGTCACCCTACATGTATCCTGATGCTCTGTAAATGCCCATGAACTCAAGGGACCTTTCATCAGGGCTCTTCTTTAAAATTTTGTTTTGTTCAAAATGGTTACAGGGTGTTTTTAATCTTTCTCTGTCAGTTATTTTAGGGTATTGGATCCTCTTGAACTTGAGTAACAGATGGTTGTGTACATCTGTGTGGGTGCTGAGAATAAAATCCGGGTCCTCTGGAAGAACAATCAGTGCTCTTAACAGTTGAGTCATCTCTCTAGTTTCCCCCAATTTTTTTATTCTTAGTAACTATTATATAGATTCCTAATCAGCACTCAACAATTGAATATTTTAGCATAATAATGAGTTAAAAAAACATTGCATTGAGAAAAATGAGTCTCTTGGAGATCCTGTTGTACCTTCTTACCAGGACTGCAGGGATTCTGACCACTGTGACCTGGAGCAAGCACTGAGGTGCATTGGATTATTCCTTAGTACTTTGTTTTCTCTTCTGCAATTCCAGAGGAATGACCCCAGATCACTTCTCCTGGTGCAAATCATCTCTCAATTAAGGGTCAGCCAAAGGATAACTGAAATTGGGGTTTTGAAAAATTACAACTAGTCCTGTGACTGTGGACCCTTGCTCAGCTTTGATTTCTTATCACCCTCAACACACAGTCCCTGGTCTGTAAGGCTGCCTGCTCTCAGTATCACCATGTCTAATCAAATGTCACACCTCCACTGAGGTAAATTAGGTTTATTAGAAAAGGAAAATTAAATTAAATCTGTTTATGAGTTAATTGTGACTGTTGAGGCTTAATCTATCATATTATCCCACTATGGTGTATTGGGATTAAAATCTGCTGACCTAGTTTTTTTTTTTTTTAAAACCCTTCAGAGATAGAAAATACGCATAGTGCTTCAGGGCAGCAAAAAGAGCTAAAGAGGCTGTTGTGACATGAAGGTAGAACAAGGGACTATTTGAAAGAAGGAAGAGAGCAAACCCGAGGGAGCAAAGGTCATGAAGAATAAATTAGAACTGAACATAATCACACCTATGTATGAAAATGTCATCTGAGACCTTTCATTTTCAATGATAACTTTGAAAATTAATTTTAATGTTATTTTCATACTAAAAAACAAAGGAAAAGAGCAAAGGGAGAGGATTCATAGGATATCAGATGATAGACTTGAAAAGAGACTGTGAAAACAAAGAGGAGAGACCAACTTCCTTTAGTTTCATACACCTAGAGGGACAAGGCTTGTATATGAAGGTGCTGGTTAAGTTTATTTAAACAAATGGATGATTGTTTTTAGTATTATTATCTAACTAAACTTTTTAGGCTTAGATTTTTTTTTAAAAAAACCTACTTTATTTAGGATTCTTAAGCCCTTTAACTTTTCCTCTGACTGACCAGAGATAGGGGATAAAGTTAATAGGAAAAGGGTATTGTGGACCTGTTTAGAAGTAGTTCCTTGGGGCAATTTCACTGTTCATTGTCAGGATACTAGCAGTCTAGTTCATTAGCAAGCACCAAACAAGAATCAGTCACAGCAGCACAGTCTAGCAAGAGCAGCAAGGCTCCACCTAATCATCATAAGTTATCAAAAGTGGCCAGAATCAGCTGGAATACCATGAGAAGTAGTATTCTTGGTGTGTTTCTCTCTATGAACTGAAGATCAATGAAGACCAGCAAAAACCATTGTAGCTGTCCAGCAGCCACAGAGATCTGCATACCTGAAAGGGAGGCTGGAAATGAAAAAGGACAGGTGGGTGAGAAAAGGATGAAGCCAAGACAAAGGTTTCTGCTCAAGGCTCAAAGTTTAATATTCAGCTCTGTGTTTATATAGGCAAAACCCACAGACCCATTCTTTGTTTCAGTTGGATTATGTTGCTTTTCTTCATCTGAATTATGTTGCAAACCAAGCTCTGCAGGCAGTCTGCTCCTGAAGGAAATAGCAGGTGCTGCAAGGCAGAAGGCTTCCATGTAGGTCAAAAGTCTTCACTCTAGGCCTGGCAGGTCAGTGGAAGACCAACTGTGGCAAACAAAGTGTGTTTAGTCTGTTCAAGTCTGGGGGAAGGGGACAGACCAGCAAAAATGTGGCACAGTGTAGCAATGCAAGAGCATCCTCTCAATGTTTGTGGGGCTCCATTTATATAGTCTTTTAAAACCATGAACCCTTTCAAGTGTCTGTTTTTAGCAAAACATTACCTGCTCTCTCACCAGACAGCTTCCAGAAAAACATCACGTGACACAACTGAGTTGTTAAAGAAGCCAAAAGTTTTCACTTCAATCTTTGTTGGGTGATAAATCAGTACACAGTAGGTACTCTATTAAAGTTCAGAAACTGTGCTAATATAGCATATACTATACATGTACATACCCACTGTATGTGTACAGAATACATACACATGTATCTATATCTACACACACACACACAAACACGTGTGTGTGTGTGTGTGTGTGTGTGTGTGTGTGTGTTTAGTGCATGGCCCAGTCCCTATGGGCTTGGAGGACACAATGACACACATGATATGGCATGTAATCCTCTATGGTAGCATTAGAAACAAGCATTGAATGAGCATCACTAATCCTAAAATCCAAAATCCTAAATGAAAAATATTTCAAAGTCCATAAATTTCTAAGTCCCAAAATGATTCCACAAGTGCCGATGCATAAAACAATGGATAATACTGGACAGAGCTACCTGTAGGCTGTGTGTGTATGTTTATGTTTAGACCTCATCTTTTCCATGTCTACATAAGTATCATAAAACCATATAGAAACACACACACACACACACACACACACACACACACACACACACCTCCTTAATTTTAAAAACTTCTGGTATCCAGCATGTTGGGTAAGGGGCAATCAACCTCTTGTAAGCCACTGTGAGAGCCTGGGCTTGATCATAAAGGCTGCTTGGAACTTGGGAAACAAAAGTTAAGAGAAATGATGTAAAAGGCTTGAGCCAACCATTGATTGGGGCAGCCCATTTGCTATTTGTTTCTGCTATGTAGTCATGATCAGTATACACTTCACTTTCCAGATGTAGGTGCCCTTGGGGTCATACTATATACACTTTCCCCAATTATAGAGATTGTTCAATGGCTGCTGATCTGTACAAGAGACTGCACATAGCAGCAATAACCTAAAAGGTTTAGATGGCAAAGCCCAAAGGGCACAATCAGGGTGACTTGATTGAAAAGAAATTATTCTAAATAAAATCTAGGCTTTATTTATTAAATAGTAGACTCAGATGCAAATTCTGATTTCTCCACCTTTGAAGAGTTGGCCCTTACAAGTCCTGTTTTGTGAGAGTCTTTGTGTAGTAGCTTTGTTCTTTGGTTCCAAATAAGATGAGGGACAAAAGAGCAAATATGAGGGTCAGTGCTGATTGACAGTCTAGCTCGGATAAGCATCCATTGGCCACCTGCAGGTAAGGACTCCTACAAAATAAAGGTAATTATAAAATCCCTTGTAATGTGTTACACAGCTGGAAACTAATGAGTGATGGAGACCCAGTACAGGAGAAAGAGTCTAATTAGACTAAGTGGGAATTCCTTCTGCAAAAGGAAACTGTCAAATGCCAGGCAGCAAAAAAAGAAAAAAAAAAATTCAAGCAGCAAGTAAAACTAGATGAATCCAGTTATTATCTTAGTATAATTGAGATTATTTCTTACAAAATGAAATATTAATATTTCCTTTAGGGACAGCTGACCAAAAGGATTACAGTCTCATCTCTAACTCTCTCTCACACACACACACACACACTCCCTTACACATGTGCACACACCTACACACATGGCCACATGCACACACACATCTACATATACATACACACTCAAATACACACATAGATACAAAAATCCCTACACACAAACATATACTCCACACACAAACATATACATACACAAACACAAAGAGATGGGGAGGGCAGATGTCTGGACAAAGACTCAAATATCATAAGTTCAATCGGTGTATAGGAAGGACACAGGTACCAACGGACTATTATTTTTTGGTGAGTCAGTCCATTCTTCTCTTGCCAGACTTTCCCTCTGCTCAGAAATCACATCTATCCAGATGCCAAAATTGCTACTCTTTGAGTCATTCCAAATGAGAAGGTCAATTAGAAGGATGGGGATTCACATACATTTGAAATAGACTTTGATTTGATCTTTTTGAAATTTTATTCTTTTTTATTAAAAGTAGATTATTTTTCATATAATATATTGCTTTTTTTAAAAGATTTATTTATTTATTATATGTAAGTACACTGTAGCTGTCTTCAGACACTCCAGAAGAGGGGGCCAGATCTCTGTTACGGATGGTTGTGAGCCACCATGTGGTTGCTGGGATTTGAACTCAGGACCTTTGGAAGAGCAGATGGGCGCTCTTACCTGCTGAGCCATCTCACCAGCCCAATATATTACTTTTAATCAATGTTCTCAATGCACAAATGCAAAGATTATATATGATTAAACCAAACATTAATGTGCATTAATTTTTATGATCTTTGTAGGACCCCCCAAAAAGGGGACCCCCCTCAAGTCGCGGATACTGGGAATCCCCGAAGAACGCGAGACACTGCTTGATGCAAAAGCAAGAGGTACATTTAATGGCAGAGCTCCGGGTCGACGCGTGTCTCACGCAGGAGACAAGAGAAGTCTACCCGGACCCTCAGAAGTAAGGGGTTTTTATGGGATTAGGGTCGAGGGGACAGGGGAGAGTTGGTGCGGCCACAAGCGGGTGACTCATGTGAGATTTACAATGTAGCAAGAGTACGTGCGCGTCAGCCGGAGCGGCTGGTGTGTGACCCTGAGCGAGCCTGGGGAGATACCTTCTTGCCAGATGGTTTATGAGCTAATCCTGACATAGTAGTGAGATTTATGCACCAGCCTGAGCGGGGGAATTTCAGAGGCCGGGAGTGTATCAGAGTCTGGGAAACCTCTGGTCAGCGTGTGACCCTGAGTGAACCGGGGTGAGATGCCTCCTTGGCAGATAGTTAGTTTATGAGCTAATCCTGATAGCCCTGGCCGGCTTCGGCACTCCTTTCCCTGCACTCCCTCCCCCCTAGCCCCAGCAGGCACTCCTCTCCCTCAGCCTTGGCTGGCACTCCTTTCTCTGCACTCCCTCCCCCCTAGCCCCGGCAGGCACTCCCTTATCTTTATGGCCTTGTTAGTCTTAGCAGCTGGGCAGGCTCTGTTAAGTCTGGACCTTGCCTTGTCACCATGTTCGGCCTTGAGCCCTTGAATTTTAAACCTCACTCTCCTAGTTTTACATTTCCAATCTTTAAACCTGTACAATTTTCCTTTCAATCTCGACAGTTTTCCTCACATTCTAGAAATTTTACCTATAATACAAGTTTCCTTTGTTCCTTATTCACAAATCTTCAGTTACCCCAGATCTTTTTTCAACCTTTTTTCAGTTTTTAATTGTTTATTTTATTTATTGACCTTTCAAATGTTATCTCCTTCCCAAGTTTCCCTTCCACAAACCCCCTATGCCTCACCCACCCTCTTACTCCTGCCTCAATGCCCTAGCGTTCCCTTGCCCTGGGTCATCGATCCTCCAAAGTACCAAGGGGCTCCCTTCCCCCCCCCCCCGCCCCATTGATGCCAGATAAGGCATCCTCTGCTACATATCCAGATGGAGTTATGGGTTGCCCCTTTTGTACTCTTTGATTAGTGCCTTAGTCCCTGGGAGCATTTTGGGGGTCTGGCTGGTTGATACTGTTGTGCTTCCTATGGGGTTGTAAACCCCTTCAGCTCCTTCAGTCCTTGCCCTGACTTCTTCATTGGGGTCCCCAAGCTCAGTCCAATATTTGGCTGCATGCATTCACATCTGTATTTATCAGGCTGTGGCATAGCCTCTCTGGGGGCAGCTATACTAGCTAAGTTCCTGTCACCAAGGGCTTCTTAGTATCAGCAATATCTGTGTTTGGTGTTTGCAGATGAGATGGATTCCTAGGTGGAGTAGTCTCTGGATGGCCTTTCCTTCAGTCTTTGCTCTACTCTTTGTCCCCGCATTTCCTTGTTACAGGAAGAATTCTGAATTAATATTTTGAGCTGGGTGGATGGCCCCATACCTCAGCTGAGGGCCATGCCTATCCACTGGATATGGTATCTACAGGTTCTATCTTCCCTTTGTTAGGTATTAGGCTAATGTCTCCCATGTTGGGTCCTGAAAACCTCTTGGGTACCTGACATCTGGAACTTTCTAGTGGCTACTCCCAGTTCCAACTCCCCCACTGCTACTCTCCTCCATTCAAATTCTTTACCCACGTCCTCCTATGTCTGAAACAGCTCCCCGTTTCCCTCCTCCTCCACACTCCCTCACAAATCACTCTCTCATCTACTTCCCTAGAATAGTTTCTTCCCTCTTCTGAGTAGGACCGTAGCAGCCACATTTGGTGTGGTCTTCTTTCTTCTTGGGTTTCATATGCCCTGTGAGTTGTACTGTGAGTATTCTTGAGCTTCTTTTTGGCCAATATCTACTTACCAGTGAGTGCATACCATATGTGGTTTTTTTGTGACTGGGTTATCTCAGTCAGGATGATATTTTCAAGTTCCATTTATTTGCCTAAACATTTCAAAAAGTATTATTTTTCTTAAGTTTTTTATTATTTAAATGCATTTATACAGCAAATATATTAATAATAATTGAGTGTTTTGAGAATCAAATAATACATAAAAATTTATTCAACTTTTATATTAATATCCGTTCATACCCTAAAAATATCACTAATGAATATTTAATGCTATCCATAATTGAGGATCCTATATCTAATGTTGAATACTAAATTGTTTCAAAACATAAAAATATTCTTTGAGAATTATGCATAGAAAAAGACCATAAAATATTTAAAATGAATCATTAAGAAACATATTAAAGAACCCTTATATGATACCACCTGACATAATGAGAGAATATGCATTACATATCTGTGTACATTGTCTAGCAATTAGTTTACTTAAAAAAGATTATCAGTATTTTTAGGAGAGAAATTATTTTATCAGTAAGCATATTTAAAAAATTTCAAAATAGCAAAACCTTTTTGAAGTTAAACATTAAGAATGTTAATTTCAAGTACAGTGAGAAAAATTATCAATATTTCCATGATGTTTGTAGAACATGATTTAATATTTTCAACTGTTAATATTCAACAAACAGAATAATTATTTTAATATATATTTCTTTGTTATGTCTCCCTTTGATTTCTGATTTTATTATTTTGGATACTGTTTCTGTGTCCTCTGGTTAGTTTGGCTAAAGGTTATCTGTCTTGTTGATTTTCTGGAAGAACCAACTCCTGGTTTGGTTGATTCTTTGTATAGTTCTTTTTGTTTCTACTTGGTTGATTTCAGCCCTGAGTTTGAGTATTTCCTGCTGTCCCCTTCTCTTGGGTATACTTGCTTCTTTTTGTTCTAGAGATTTTAGGTGTGCTGTCAAGCTTCTAGTGTATGCTCCCTTCAGTTTCTTTTGGGAGGCACTTAGAGTTATGAGTTTTCTGTTTACCACTGCATTCATTGTGTCTCATGAGTTTTGGTATGGTGTGTCTTCACTTTCATTAAATTCTAAAAAGTCTTTAACTTCTTTCTTTATTTCTTCCTTGACCGAGTTATCATTGAGTATGGCGTTGTTCAGCTTCCATGTGTATGTGTACTTTCAGTTGTTTTTGTTGGTATTTAAGACTAGCCTTAGTCCAGGGTGATCTCGTAGGGAACATGGGATTATTTCTATCACCTTATATCTATTGAGGCCTGTTTTGTAACCAATAATATGGTCAGTTTTGGAGAAGGTACCATGAGGTGCTGAGAAGAAGGTGTATTCTTTTGCTNTAGGATGAAATGTTCTACAAATATCTGTTAGATCTATTTGGCTCATAGCTTCTGTTAGTTTCATTATGTCTTTGTTTAGTTGGCATTTCCATAATCTGTCATTGGTGAGACTGAGGTATTAAAGTCTCCCACTATTACTGTGTGGGGTACGATGTGTGCTTTGAGCTTTAGTAAAGTTTCTTTTGTGAATACGGGTGCCCTTGCATTTGGAGCATAAATGTTCAGAACTGAGAGTTTATCTTGGTAGATTTTTTCTTTGATGAGTATGAAGTGTCCTTCCTTATCTTTTTTGATAACTTTTGGTTGAAAGTCAATTTTATTTGACATTTGAATGCTTGTTTTGAGCGGGGGGGGCATTTGCTTGGATAATTGTTTTCCAACCTTTTACTCTGAGGTTGTGTCTGCCTTTGTCACTGAGGTACATTACCTGTATGCAGTAAAATGCTGGATTCTGTTTATGTATCCAGGCTGTTAGTTGATGTCTTTTTTGGGGAATTGAGTCCATTGATGTTAAGAGATATTAAGGAAAGGTGATTGTTACTTCCTGTTATTTTTGTTATTAGAGGTGGAATTATGTTTTTGTGACTATCTTCTTTTGGGTTTGTTGAAAGATTACTTTCTTGCCTTTTCTAGGGTATAGATTCCCTCCTTGTGTTGGTGTTTTCCATCTATTATTCTTCGTAGGGTTGGATTTACGGAAAGATATTGTGTAAATTTGGTTTTGTCATGTTATAACTTGGTTTTCCTGTCTGTGGTAATTGAGAATTTTACTGGGTATCATATCCTGGACTGACATTTGTGATTTCTTAGGGTCTCTATGATATCTGCCCAGGATCTTCTAGCTTTCATAGTCTCTGGTGAGAAGTCTGCTGTAATTCTCATAGGTCTGCCTTTATAGGTTACTTGAACATTTTCCCTTACTGCTTTTAATATTCTTTCTTTGTTTAGTGCATTTGGTGCTTTAATTATTACGTGACAGGGGAAATTTCTTTTCTGGTCCAGTCTATTTGTAGTTCTGTAGGCTTCTTCTATGATCGTGTGCACCTCTTTCTTTAGTCAAGGGAAGTTTTCTACAATTTTGTTGAAGATATTTACTGGCCCTTTAAGTTCGGAATCTTCACTTTCTTCTGTACCTATTATCCTTAGGTTTGGATTTTTCATTGTGTCCCGGCTTTTGTGGATTTGGGGGTTAGAAACTTTTTACTTTTTGCATTTTCTTTGACTATTGTGTCAATGTTTTCTATGCTATTTTCTGCACCTGAAATCCTCTCTTCTGTCTCTTATATTCTGTTGGTGATGCTTACATCTATGACTCTTGATCACTTACTTAGGTTTTCTAACTCCAGGATCATCTCCCTTTGTGATTTCTTTATTGTTTCTATTTCCAGTTTTAGATCTTGGCCAGTTTTGTTCACTCTCTTTTCCTTTTTGATTGTGTTTTCCTGTAATTCTTCAAGGGTTTGTGTGTGTGTGTGTGTGTGTGTGTGTGTGTGTGTGTGTGTTTGTGTGTTTCCTCTTTAAGGGCTTCTACCTGTTTACCTATGTTCTCCTGTATTTCTTTAAGGGAGTTATTTATGACCTTCTTAAAATTCTCTATAACCATCATGAGAAGTTATTTTAGATCTGAATCTTGCTTTTCAAGTGTGATGAAGTATCCAGGATATGCTATGGTGGAAGATTAGTTTCTGATGAAAGGGTTGGATACGCTCTTTGCCCAATCTGTTGGTTGCCATGTCGTCCTATTGACAGTGACCATTGCCTTATGGAAGTTTTGCCATTTTATGACATGCCACTCATGAATTCTTGATCTTAGAACATCAACCATTGGTGTTACATTCAGGAAAATTTCCCTTGTGCTCCTGTGTTTGAGGCTCTTCCTCACCTTTACATTTATTAGAATCAGCTAATAGATTTCTTCTATTAGATATTTACTTTTGTGTGGAGGTTCTTGGTCTACTTGAACTTGAACTTTTTACAAGGAGATAAAAATGGGGCAATTTGAATTCTCCTACATGCTGATGACCAGTTGAACCAGCATCATTTGTTGAAAATGCTGTCTTTTCCCCACTGGATGGTTTTAGCTCCTTTGTCAAATATCAAGTGACCATAGTTGTATGGGTTTATTTCTACACCTTAATTCTATTCCATTGATCTACCTGCCTGTTTCTGTACCAACACCATGTGGTTTTTATCACTATTGCTTTGTAGTATAGCTTGAGGTCAGGAATGGTGATTCCTCCAGAAGTTCTTTTATTGTTGAGAAATTTTGATATCCTGGGTTTTCTGTTATTCCAGATAAATTTAAGAAATGGTCTTTCTATCTGTGGGAAGAATTGAATTGGAATTTTGATGGAGATTGCATTGAACATATAGATTGCTTTTGGTAAGATGACCATTTTTTCAAATGTTAATGCTGCAGATTCATTAGCATGGGAGAGCTTTCCATCTTTTGAGTACTTCTTTGAATTCTTTCTTCAGAAACTTGAAGTTCTTGTCAAATAGATCTTTCACTTGCTTGGTTAGCATTACAGTAACATATTTCATATTATTTGTGACTTTTGTAAAGGGTGTCCTTTCCCTAATTTTTCTCAGCCTGTTTATCCTTTGAGTAGAGGAAGGCTACTGATTTGTTTGAATTAATTTTGTATCCAGCTGCTTTGCTGAAGTTATTTATCAGCTGTTGGAGTTTGCTTATGGATTTTTTTTGGGTTACTTATGTATGCTATCATATTATCCCAAAATAGTGATATCTTGACTTCTTCCTCTCCAATCTGCATCCCTTTGATCTCTCTCTCTCTCTCTCTCTCTCTCTCTCTCTCTCTCTATATATATATATATATATATATATATATA
>NC_034608.1:88242576-88248653 GCF_900095145.1 Mus pahari
TATATATATATATATATATATATAAATTTATTTATTTAGTTTTGCCTAATTACTCTGGCTAGAACTTCAAGAACTGTATTGAACAGATAGGGGGGAGAGTGGGCAGCCTTGTCTTGTCCATGGTTTCAGTGGGATTGCTTCAATTTTCTCTCCACTTAGTTTGATGTTAGCTATTGGCTTCCCATATTTTGGTCTTATTATATTTATGTATGGACCTTAATTTCCTGTTATCACCAATGCTTTTACCATGAAGGGATATTTTATTTTGTCAGCATCTAATGAGATGATCATGGGTTTTTGGTTTTGGTTTGGTTTAGTTTGTTTTTGAGATTTTTTTTTTATATAGTTGATTGATTTGATTGATTTCCTTATATTAAAAGAACCCTGCATTCCTGGGATGAAACCTACTTGATCATGATGAATGATCATTTTGATGTATTCTTGAATTTGGTNTGCAAGAATTTTATTGAGTACTTTTGCATGGATATTCATGACTGAAAATGGTCAGAAGTTCTTTCTTTGTTGGGTCTTTGTGTGGTTTAGGTACCAGTGTAACTGTGGCACTATAGAATATATTGGGTAATGTTCCTCTGTTTATATTTCATGAAATAGTTTGAGAAGTATTGGTATTAGGTCTTCTTTAAAGGTCTTAAGGAATTCTGCCCTAAAATTATCTGGTCCTGGGGAATTTTTGGTTGAGAGAGTTTTGTTTGAATGACTGCTTCTATTACTTTAGGAGTTATGGGACTGATTAGATGGTTTATGTGATCCTGATTTAACTTTGGTACCTGATATCTATCTAGAAAACCAGTCATTTCACATTGATTTTCCAGCTTTTATTTGAGTATAGGCTTTTGTAGTAGGATATGACAATCTTTTGAATTTCTTTAGTTTCTGTTGTTATGTCTCCCTTTTCTTTTCTGATTTTGTTAATTTGGATACTGTCTCTGTGCCCTCTGCCTAGTCTGGCTAATGGTTTATCTATCATGTTAATTTTCTCAAAGAACAAGTTCCTGGTTTTGTTTATTCTTTGTATAGTTCTCTTTGTTTCTACTTGGTTGATTTCAACCCTGAGTTTGATTACTTCCTGCCTTCTACTCCTCTTGGGTGTATTTGCTTCTTTTTGCTCTAGAGCATTTCAGATGTACTCTTAAGCTGCTAGTGCATGTTCTCTTCACTTACTTTATGGAAGCATTCAAAGCTATGAGTTTTCCTCTTAGCACTGCCTTCATTGTGTCCCATAAGTTTCATTTTTGTTAAATTTGAAAAAAATCTTTAATTTCTTTATTTTTTCCCTCACCAAGTTATCATTGAGTAGAGAGTTGTTCAGCTTCTATGTGTATGTGGGTTTTCTGTTGTTTTTTTTTGTCCTTGAAGACAAGCCTTAGTTTGTGGTAATCTGGTAGAATGTATAGGATTATTTCAATCTTCTTGTATTTGTTGAGGGTTGTTTTGTGTCTGATTATATGTTCAAATTTGAAGATGATACCATGAGGTGCTGAGAAGGTATATTCTTTTGTTTTAGGATGTAATGTTCTGTAGATATCTGTTAAGTCTACCTGTTTCAAAACTTTGGTTCATTTGGTTAGTTTCACTGTCTCTGTTTAGTTTCTGCTTCCTGATCTGTCCATTGGTGAGAGTGGAGTCTTAAAGTCTCCTACTATTATTGTGTGAGGTACAATGTTTGCTTTGAGCTTTAGTAATGTTTCTTTTACAAATGTGTGTGCCCTTTCATTTGGGGCATAGATGTCCAGAATTGAGAGTTCCTCTTGGATTTTTCCTTTGATGAGTATATAGTGTCTCTCTCCATCTTTTTTTATATCTTTTTGTTGAAAGTCTATTTTATTGGATACTAGAATTGCTACTCCAGCTTGTTTCATTGGGGCCATTTGAGTGGAAATATTTTTTATCCTGCCTTTTAATTTGATGTAGTTTCTGCCCTTGTCACTGAGATGTGTATGCAGCAAAATGCAAAATGCTGGGTCTTGTTTATGTATCCAGCCTTTTAGTCTATGTCTTTTTATTGGGGAACTGACTCCACTGATGTTGAAAAATATTATGGACCAATGAATGTTGCTTCCTGTTATATTTGTTGTTAGAGGTAGACTTATGCTTGTGTGGTTCTCATCATTAGGATTGTTGTGAGATTAGTTTCTTGCTTTTTCTTGGGTATAGCTTCCCTCCTTGTGTAGGAGTTTTCCTTCTATTATCCTGTGTGGGGCTGGATTGGTGGAAAGATAGTGTTTAAATTTGGTTACATCATGGAATATATTGGTTTCTCCATGTATGGTAACTTAGCGTTTTGCTGGGTATAGTAGCATGGGCTGGCATTTTTGTTCTCTTAGGGTCTCTATGACATCTTCCCAAGATCTTCTAGCTTTTAAATTCTCTCTTGGGAAATCTGATGTAATTCTTATGGGTCTCCCTTTATATGTTACTTGACCTTTTTCCCTTAGTGATTTCAATATTCTTTTTTTTTTTTTTTGGTGCATTTGGTGTTTTAATTATTATATGAGAATAAATTTCTTTTCTGGTCCCATCTGTTTGGTGTTCTATAGGCTTCTTGTACTTTTATGGGCATCTCTTTCTTTAGGTTAGGGAAGTTTCCTTCTATAATTTTTTTTTGAATATGTTTGCTGGTCCTTTAAATTGGGAATCTCCACTTTCTTCTCTCCATTAGGTTTGTTCTTTCCATTGTGTCCTGGATTTCTTGAATGATTTGAGCTTGGAGCTTTTTGCTTTTTGTACTTTCTTTGACGGTTGTGTCAATATATTCTATGGTATCTTCTATCCCTGAGATTCTCTCTTCTATCTCTTGTATTCTGTTGGTGATGCTTTAGTCTATGACTCCTGATCTCTTTCCTAGGTTTTCTAACTCCAGGTTGTCTCCCTTTGTGATTTCTTTATTTTTTCTATTTCCATTTTTGATCCTGGATGGCTTTGTTCAATTCCTTCACCCATTTGGTTGTGTTTCCCTGTATTTCTTTAAGTGATTTATGTGTTTCCTCTTTAAGGGCTTCTACCTGCTTACCTGAGCTCTCCTGTATTTCTTTAAGGAGTTATTTATGTCCTTCTTAAAGTCCTCTATCATCATCATGAGATAGGAGTTAAATAAGAATCTTGTTTTTCAGGTCTGTTGGGATATCCAAGGCTTGCTCTGGTGGGAGAACTGTGTTCTGGTAATGCTAAGTAGCCTCGTTTTCTTTTGCTTAGGTTTTTGTTCTTGCCTCTCACATCTGGTTAGCTGTGCTATTAGCTGGTCTTGTTGTCTCTGACTCTAGCTTATCCATCCTCTGAGCCTGTAAGCCTGTGATTTAGGTCTGCCACCACTCCTGGGATACCAGCTCTCTCTGGGCTAGATTTGGGTATGGAGGGCTGTGGCTTATGATCATCTCCAAGGCACAGAAAGAAACTGGAAATACCCAGTCCCTGGCTGCTCTGAGAATCCTGTGTCCTGTGGGCTCTGTGCAGGTCCCATTTGGGCCAGGTATTGGAGAAGTAGTGGTGGCTTTACCGGAAATCTTAGATGTGTCAGCACTCCTGGAAGACCAGCTCTCTCCAGGTGGGATTGGGGTTCAGAGATGATATGATCTTTTAACGACACATTGAAACTTTTTGGCAAACTAAAATCACTTAATTACCAAACACTAACCAGTTTTACAAAGTAATGGGACATTTGCTACCTATATATAATGTACTTTGATGCCATTCATTATCCCATTTACACTTTGGCATCTCCTTTGGCTCATCTTTTCCATCATCTCAAAGTCTGCTTTGAGTTGATTTACTAAAGTACAAGAATTTTTAATTCTCTTTATTTCCCTTTATTAAATAATAGGTAGGCATTTTTTCTGTATTCACTTATTTAGGCAAGAAAATTGTGTATGACTTGTATTTGGATAGTATAAGTTAGAAGTTATGAAGAAGGGGTTCCTACCTTGGTCAAGCTCTTGTCCAGAAGATGAGAGGAACATACAAGGAAAGACAATTAGGGCCACTGAATTACATTTGCTCACTTGAGGGATGAAGTAAAGATTTAGCCTGGTAGACAAAGTGGATAAGCCATCTTTGATAAGGAAAGTAGAGCAATTCAATGAAGGTAAGAAATCTCTTAGTGTGGCGGGAAGCTCACCTGACTTGACATTTATAACAGGTCAAGTCAACATATAAAGCCACAGGTAGGGCTCAGATGTCTTGGAATGTTTCAAGACTTTGGATAATAAGTGGGTCATGAAGAAGGCTTAAGAATGATATATATTGTGAGGTAAACATTTTGAAAAGACCATTCTGGTTCAAGGTGAAGGACAGGACTAGGATGTCAGACAACTGGTAAAGAGAGTGATAAGGGACATCAGTGAATATATCACAGATGTACAACCACATCAATAATAGCTAATTATAGTACTAACTTGGTTATCTAAGAACAGACAATAAGTAAGAGTATTATCAAGTACACACAATAGAATTTTATTCAGCCATGAAAAATGAAGTTATGTCATTTGCAAGAAAATAGATACAACTAGAAATAATCTTATTAAGCAAATTGCAGATCTTTTCTGGAAGACAAATATGTTTTCATTTATGGGTGTCTCCTAGATTCTATAGAGGATACAAAAATGTCTATAAACAGATTAAATGGAAACAGAACTGAAATTGTCTATGGGAACAAAGAGAAAAAAGAAAAAGAGGGTAGGGGAAAATGGAGTTGAGTGAATATGTTCAGTTAACAGCATATATCAGAAAGAAAAGTTTAGAAGAGTTAAACACTGAGAAGATAGATTATTAGGCAATGTTCTTCCACCTGAGTTTGGGTCTTAGCCCAGAATACTTATAAATACAGCTGGTGTTACACATCTGTAATCCTAGAGCTGAAAAGGAGAATCCTTGAGCCTCACTGACTACTCAACCCAGCATATCAGCAAGTTCCAGGTCAGTGAAAGACTCTCTCTAAAAAATATTTTAAAAGATGGATTTGGATTTGCAACTGAGGAATTATACATTCAGTGTTCTCTGGGCTTCACACATATGTATGTGCACTGATAAAAACATATATCTGCACACACATACATCTTTTTAAAAAGGTTATAATGAGAGTCTAAGTGAAATGTTGATACTGACTTCCTCCTGGACAGCAAAACAAAGAAGAGAAAGACACATATTTCTGAAATATTTAAGATCGTAATACCCCATCCAGGGCATCTAGATATGCAAATGCTTCTGCTAAATGGCCATAGGAGGATTGAGCCCAAAGAAAACCCTCTCCTAACCTCAATGGTCACCATCCCCTAACACTATAGATCTGAGCTCTTGCCAAGCATTTCTATTCCCCGATAGACCTCAGCTCTTGGATAACCTCTACTGGAATACAAAAATCACCAAACCCTGTCTTCCTGCCAAAGCAAAGGCTTTGGTTATTTCATTCTTGCAGCCTAAGCTTGCACATTTCTAATTTAATGTGCAAGGTGCATGGAGCAGCCACCTCAGGGCCTGTGTTTTTTTGGAAAGTTCAAGTAAAGCAAAGAGTCCTAAGTAATTTACAGCTGTCCTCTATTCTTCCAGCTGTCTCCCCTCATACTCTTCTCCAATGGATGTAAATTTCAACCTCCATATCTCAAAAATGTGCTTTGGAAGAAAAGAAGAAGTATCACAAATGTTCTCTTTTAACTTTTCCTTTTATCATTTTTTCTCCTGCAGATTTCATGTCAAGCAATAGGCACACATTTAGAGGGGGATGAGTTATAGTAAAAGACCTTACATTATTGTCATGGCTCCATGGGTCAGAATGTTATAGATGCATGATAAATTTAGAAGCATGCCACTTTAGAGATGGAGAACACCTGGTATATACAGACTTTACTCTCATTTTTGGTACTCATGGCAGGCATAGTCAATGCATCACTGTGGTCTTGCTTTATGAGCCCAGGTGTAGCTTCCCATCCTTGTCAATGAAGTACTTAAATGACTACCAACTGAACTTCATCGGACTTGGCACACAAGATGAAACTATTTTTTCCTGCTCTGATCTGGTCCTAGCAGTTACATAGGGTGAAACTGAGAAGCAGAAATGATCCAATACC
>NC_034608.1:88248914-88250047 GCF_900095145.1 Mus pahari
AGACACTCCAGAAGAGGGAGTCAGATCTTGTTACAGATGGTTATGAGCCACGATGTGGTTGCTGGGATTTGAACTCCAGACCTTTGGAAGAGCAGTCGGGTGCCCTTACCCAATGAGCCATCTCACCAGCTCCATGAATTTTGATTCTCACACCTGCCTCCAATTTCTTTCCTGTGAGACCAGAACTACTAAATCTCATCTGCTCCTTACTCTCAATGCTTATCTCTTGGGCTTCTATGTCTTTGTATCTCCACATCCTCAGGTCTTTATCTTTAGATTCAAGCATTATTCTGCCCTTTTAATTATCCTTGGGCTAATATCTGTTCCTGGCCACAGCTCTGTCTTAGGATATCTTAGTCATTGCTGAGTAGATTGGCAACTCTGGGGATGTCTGATGACCACTTGATATGTAAACTGGGAATTGGCATACTTGCTCTCCACTAAACAAGTTCAAGAGTCTAGTTGTTTGCAGGAATGGGAAAGAAAGAGCAGAGGAAATGTGGCCATCTAAAATGAGCTCACTGAAGGATAAAGTAACTCATTCAGTGCCACCCAGGGTTCTTCTGGAACATGCATGATCTCTTCACTGCTGCCCTCTATCTGAGTGTCCTTTCCTGCCTACCCCCAGCTTCCCTGTCACTGTCTCAATGGCTCCCCCATAGTTGAATATTTCTTTTTTTATTTAGGGCAGTGGATGCATAGGTGGAGTGAAGGAGATTCTGACCAATCTAGGGTCCCAGCTGTCTTTACTTGTCCTTACCCATATCCCTCTTCAATAAGACAAGCCAGTCAGGTGTGCTTATGTGTTTTGTTTTGTTTTTGTTTTAAAGGAAGATAAAATGAAGTGTCTGCTTGATATCATAGTGGAGAAAATTTTTCTTTAAGGCTATTGACATTGAAGCACATTGAACATAAGTAGTATCCATTTAACTACTGGTAGGAGAAAGATCACTGTGAGGCAAAAAGGGGATGAGGAGTTTGATGGTGGGGTGGGAGTTAATATCATAGAATTGGGAGTGGTAAAAATTAAGAGATAGAGGTTAGTTGGCAAAAGTAAATCATTGGACTATGTCCTTAGGGAACACAACATTATAACCTGACAGAACAACTAGAAACTGTAGAACTAAAGGAAG
>NC_034608.1:88252853-88256107 GCF_900095145.1 Mus pahari
GAGAGAGAGAGAGAGAGAGAGAGAGAGAGAGAGAGAGAGAGAGAGAGAGGAGAGGGACAGAGGGAGATATTAAAATAGAGACCAGGTCTTTAGACATGCTAGTTCATCTATTACTAATTTACACCCTAGCCCTCTCTGGTCACCCTTGCATGATTTTGCAAACCTATTGCTCTGCATTTCTACTCTGGTATCAGCCATTAGTTTCCTCCTCTAGAATTTCCTATGCAAACAGGAGCTCTGGATAACCTGCTACTGTTTATACCACCAGATGAGTTCATGGTGGAAAATTCAATGAACTCTCCTAGTGTTAGCAAGCAGGAAGCAAGTCTGCAGTACTGAGAGGGCTTCACATACTGGGGACCTCTTAATGAACTGCTTAAAATTGCCAAATCAGGGTTCTGTTATGGAGCTTAGGTATATGAGTCATAGAAGAATAGAAAATATATCTAGTGGAAAATGTATCTATCATCTTATGATTTTCTACAATGAACTCCAAAATTCATCTCCTGTGTATGGATAAGCAGATGGGTCCTCCAATATAAAGTTGCATCTACTGGAAGAGTTGAGCCATTCCAAGTAGAAAGGTCAAGTTGGAAAGTGATTATCTGAGGGCCTCTACTTGAATGTGAAATATAGCTGATGTCTAGAGTAGAGTACTTAGCCTCTGAGCCTTCATTTTCATGTAAAATGTGTATTATCAATGCTATGTAACAGAATTTTTGAAGGGTTCAAATGAATGATGAAACTATGTTTCATTGTACTTATTATTAGGCAAGTATTAGTCCTAGAGCCATGAGTCTGGAGAGAAATATAGAAAAAGGACTTCAATTAGAACTATAGTGAGAACATGAGCAATATTATTGAGAAAATGTACATAGAACCAGTCAGTGATGGAACACACAACATCACTCATGATCAAAACAATTTGGTGGAGATCAGAATGTGTGTAATTTGAATCATGATGAAATACATTTTGAGTATATTATACTATTGGGAATATTAATTGATGTAGTTTTTCTAGAAAACAATTCAGAAATGTAAGGAACCTCTGAAAGATTTCTTTTTTGTATCTCTCCTCAGGAACAAAGTAGGATTGACTGTGCATGTTGACCTCAGTGGTATTTATCAGTGAAAGACAGAAATGATCTCATTACCCAAAATATGTGAGGAGTTATGTAAGCATGATGCATTTTCAAAATATAATAATGTACCCTCAAATTAAATTTATAAATATATAGAGAATGTTTTTGGTAAATGGAAGTGCAAGATAGGATACTTTAGTTTTTGATATTATAAATTTTGTTTTTAAAATGTATGACATTTTTGCCTATTATGGTGCTTTTCTGCTATTACAAATAAATATTCATCTAGAATAACTCAACTAAAAGAATCGTATAGTAGTAAATATCCTCAAACATATCATATTTCAAATTTGATTGATTGATTAAGTCAACATGTGCATCAAGCATCCAGTTACAATCTAAATAGCTGAGCTATACAAAATTGCCTTCACTCTCAAACTAAAGACACTGAACCTGAGTCTAAAAATGTTCAGAAATATTAAAAAAAAAAACAAGACCCCCCCCACAACTTTTTAATTGCATGCTTTCTTTCCTTTTATCTCTTCCTCATCTTTCTCTGTTCTTTGTCATCTCACCCCTCTCTTTAATCAAGACTTAATTATTTTTTCTCACTGCTCATAATTGCATGTAACTCCTGTCCAGGAAATCTAATGCCCTCTCCTGATCTCCACATAAATCTAAGACATATGCACATACCCACACACAGACTCATTCATGCACATACATAATAAAAAAATAACACATACTGTAAAAATAAAATACCTTTATATTTTTGCTTGAGAGAGAGAGAGAGAGAGAGAGAGAGAGAGAGAGAGAGAGAGAGAGAGACAAAATCAAGCTGAATAGATAGGAAGGTGGAGAGCATCTGGAAGAAGTTGGCAGAAGGAAAGCAACCAAACTATATGAAAAAAGTTAATACAAATTTTACAATAATGAAATAGCTTTCAATTTATTTACAGGCTCTTAAAATGAGGAAAATTTCCAATTTATTCATGTATCTCTACTATACAGTGTTTATAGATTAATAATTATATAAATGATAGAAAAATCAAATTAATTCATCTCTGTGTCCTTTTTTCTTCAATGTTCTTTGCCTGTATGTTCATTGATGACCTAGATTGTGCTGAATGATTTAAGAGGTATGATTTAACAACTTACTCAGGTCATAAATAGCTTGTCTCACAAAGGCAGAAAGTGAGTAGTTTGTATATGATATAATAAAGAAGCAGCGTGTTATTGTAAAAGATTCCAAAATTAAACAGTGAGTATTTAATTTTCAGAACTATCACTTATTAACCATGTGATCTTGGACTGCATAATAAACATTTCCTAGAGTATAAAATGGGTACAACTGTAGTATAAACTTAATAATTTACATTAAGTATATACAAATCACTTTTATTGGGATAGGCCCATAGCAACATTATGGTTTTAGCTCAAAATGTTCTTCACAGGTTCATGTGCTTGAACACCATATCCACAGCAGGTGCTTCTGTCATATGAAGATATGGAACATTTAAGCTGTGGAGCTTCAGTGGAGGAAGTAAGTAGGGAGATGGTCTTGAGTGTTACAACCCAGTCCTCTTTCTGGCCTCAGTCACTTTGTTTCCAGATCTACCAAAGTGTCAGCAAGCAACCTTATATGCCCATAACCAATGGAAATATCTTAACTGCTTTCTCTTGTTATTCCATGCTCTTTCTCTTATTCTCTGGAAGTACTTTGCATGATATCTAAGTTCCATGACAATCTTGGTAAGAGGTGAATGGCCTAGAAACCTCACCTTGACATTATTTCTGTGAAACTCCATCTGGTTGGTCACATCATTTAGAAGAAGTAAATTGTAGGTAGATGCATGTGGACATAGGTGCTCTATCTAGAATCTCTCTAGCCTCTGCTTTGATAACTTATTAGCAATAACATTGGAGCCATAAGGTATACAACACTCAGCACTTTGGGTACCCAACACTTTGAGATTAGAAACAGATTCTAATTCTAAGTATAAAATTCTTTCCATGGCCAAGGGATTGTCCAGGAATAGGTATTATTTGATTCAGGAGGAAGACTCTGAAAATAGACCAATAATAAAATCCTATTTAATCTTAATTAAAGAGAAGTGTGATATGACAGGAGAGAGAGAGAGAGAGAGAGAGAGAGAGAGAGAGAGAGAGAGA
>NC_034608.1:88256232-88260858 GCF_900095145.1 Mus pahari
AGAGAGAGAGAGAGAGAGAGAGAGAGGAGAGACAGAGAGACAGAGACAGAGACAGGGAGAGAGAGAGAAAAGATAAAAGGAAAGGGAACATGCAATTAAAAAGGGGCAGAGAAGGAAGCCTTGTTCTTTTTCTCTGAATATTGTTGGACCTATGTTCAGCATCTTTAGCTTGAGGATGAAGACATTGTGTAGCAGAGATATTCAAAAGGAACCAGGATCCTTGATGAGCAAATAGTTTCATTCATTCAAAAGGTATGCATGATAGTAGGTTATGTTTCAAGATTCCATTAGACTACCTTCAAAGATGCATAGGTTCCTGATCCTCATCCTTTGGTCCCATAGGTGAAGGCTAAGATTGCCTCTGAATTTACCCCTCCAAATCTGGCTGAGAATGTCTGCAGTTATGAGCATTCATACATGAGTCCTGAAAACTGAATTCAGGTCCTCTTCAAGGTTTGTGTGTGCATGTTCTGTTACTGAGCAATCTCTCTCACCCTTAAAGTTATGTTTTAGAAGATACTATCAATGCAGTTTTACTTCTTGACACATTGGATATATCATCTGGTTTAGAACGTGTGGCCAATCAAATGGACACTACATTGATGCATAGCATACTGCCTTTAGGAAATCCTACCTTCTAGAAAGAGAAAATTTTGTATAAATATTTGCAAAAATACATACCAAATAATAGCCCTTATTTATGTTGGTTTTGATGTAGCCATCATTGAATCTTACCCAGCATTCTTATAATACATACTATTATTCCCATATAGTGATAGCCTTTCATATTCAGTATAAACCCAGACCTATTTCTTATGTAGTTCCAAATGCAGTCAAGTAGACAATGATATTTGAAGGCTTGCATATGTCAGTTGACCTAGGCAGCTAGAATTTTAAAACTTTTGCAAGAATATTTAGGGAAGCATAGATGTTTTATACAGAGATTTTTATCTGTAGTGATGACATACACTAAGATACAAGAGTCCCCATGGGAGTGGGACTTATTTAATAGTAAAGCCAACTCAGTGTGAAATGGTAAAAAGGAGGAGGGAGGGGAGGAATAAATTATTTTAACAGCCAGTCCCAAGACAATTAAAGTAACTGAAGCTAACAAATTTTATTAGATTGAATTTTCCTCTCAATTCCTCCAGGAAATGAGTTGAGCTTGGATGGGGCTTAACATTATGGTCCGAGTGCCTTAACAAAATGCTGTAGGCTGGGCAACTTATTGTATCAGCTTTCTGTTGATCTGATAAAATACTATGACCAAAGGCAATTTATAGAAGAAAGAGTTTATTTTGATTTACAGTTCATGACAGCAAGCAGCTGAATCAGGGAGCTGAGAAAGTACATCTCAATGTAGAGAGCAGCAGAGTGAAGTGAAATTCTCAAAAATCTGTCCCCAGTGGCATACTTTTACCATCAAGGTTCCACATTCTAAAGATTCTTCAACCTCCCTGAATATTGCCAACAACCTGAGACCAAGTGGTCCAACAATTCATTCTATTAGTTACATTTTTTTTTTATCCAGACCACTAAGCTTAGAAACAGCAGAAATGTATTCTTCATAATTATAAGACTGTTAGTGCTACCATGCTTTGTATTTTGCAAGGAACCAGTTTCTGGTCTTCATATAAGTGGCCTTTTCATTGTGTCACCACATGAAGAAATGGTATAAAGAGCTTTAGATTCTCTTTCATGAGGTACTAATCTCATTTCTGAAGATTCCCCCCTCTTGCTACAATCCTCTGCCATGCCCCACAGCTTACTACCATGACCTTGAAGACCATGCTTCATTGTACTAATTTGATGTCAGATACCTTTAGCCTCTAGTATGTGGCTTATGGAAACAGCTATACCTTTGGTCTCTTTCAATATGCATGACTCTACATTTCATTTCTTTATTGTTAAAATAAGAAATTATTATTAAAATATTTTCCTTTATGAATAACCATCATGATTTCCAATAGTCACTGAAGTATTTATCTCTGCCAACTCTTCAATTAAGGTATTAATTCTTTATAAAAATCTCATGGGGATAATTATATCATCAACACCCCTTCATAATTTAGTAAACTGAAGTATAGTTTAGTACTTCAGGATAGTGGCTTTGTTAAGGTAAGAGTCCAGTGGTCAGTTTTGCAAATCTCTGCTATTCACCATAGATCAATTTGACATGTTTGGTTGAGGAAGCAGGGGGAAGGTGGGTTAAAATTGAAATCGTACATAGGAATAAGAAGACTAACATTCTAGTATCAGCTCTGTCACAAGATGATAACTTGGGACAAGCTACCTCCTCTATTAGAGAGTCATTTGTTTTCATGTGTTCCGTGAGGGAGTTGTATTATCTGTCTTAAAGCTTCTGTTTGGTTTTAATGTTGGTGGTTCAGTGACAGATGATGTTCAGGTACATTATGTTCATTGTCTTTTTCTGGAAGATGTATTCAGACCATAGGTACTAAGCCCAGAGCTGTTCTCATGAACTATATAATGCAACTCAAAAGCTAGTTTCCCTTTCCAAACCTAGGCCATGCAAGCCTTTTTATGGTGTTTTTCTTTTTTTTCTTGAATTGATGTCAATTCTATATCTATGGGGAAGGTTTTAGGAAAAATAAATCAGACAGAGTTATCATCACTTCCTCCTCCTCCTCTCCTCCCTCTTTCTCCTCCTCCTCCACCTTCTTTTTCACCACCATACCAACACACACCATGTAAAGGTATTCTTGAAAAAATATGGAGAGCTCCAAGACACATGTCTCGAAGGGAGTGTATATGGATGCTCCAACTATAATTCCCAAGTGACAAATCTGAAATACACACTATTCCTATGATAGCTGACTGTAACTTTTATTTCCATTTGTTCCTGTATCCTTGAGACTGAACCCAAACAGCCAGTTTGAAAAATAAACCTAATCCTTGTAGTCATAATAAAATAAAGTAGGCCTATAGTGGAAGGGCTTTTAATGTGAGGGTCTGGCCAGATGTATCTTCCCACAGGCGTGATGGAATAGGTACTCCCTAATCAGGTATTCAGATGCTTTAAGCAATGACTCTTGATAAGTCAAAATGATAAATATTCTTTTTACAAATATACTGAAACTCATATAAAACTAAAAGGTTTAGTCCCAATCATTTTAGTAGCTGCTATTGCAAATAATTATGGATGTTTGAGAACTGCAAGCTAATTATTAATCAGTCTAATTCATAGTCATGCCCGGTACTAGTCCAGATTATCATAGAAATATGCAACCTGGGTTGAACAGATGATGGACAGTTTGAGGGTAACAAGGTTTGCTTGTTTAGATATGCTGTGAATTGATAGATGTTCTTCAAAAACCTCAGAGACTCACAGAATATGGCATTTAAAGACATTTTTAATAATTTAAGGCTTATTTTACAATGAGACATGTCTGGCCTTGAGAGTACCCCAATTTTACTTTAATGAAGATGATGAACATAGAAGAACCTTCACATGACATTGATTCAATTGTGGCAAGCTAGCAATTAGGCAAAGAATGCATACTAATTTCATCAGCAGACAGAATGCTGTCCACAAAGCAGATACAGGGAAGTTGATTGCCAGGCTCTGCCAATACAGAGTAAGCAAGTCCTTCATAATTCCTGCTTTACAATATGTCTAATATTCTGGACCAGAAGGTTGAAGATGATACTCTAATGTTTTATAATACTCGGTAGCTTTTCAAACAGTAAACTATCATTTCTATAATTTTGGTAGTACTTGCCTGCACTTCCTGTATACTTAGATAATATTTATTTCCTTCTCAAGTTTCTGATGGGGTTGCAGACTGGATAGTTATAGTTCCACAATTAAGCTTGAGTTGTTTAGGATGTAATAACATATTTTAGGTGGAAAAAGATGTTTTTATATGCAGACTGCTAGTTAGGCCAACACCATTTCTTTTTTTTTTTTTGGTGTTTGGATGTTTTATTTAGTCCTTGGCCATGGCTGCTGGAAAGGAAAGGATCCACACAGCACTTANAATGCAGAGACAGGCATAATCAGAATGAGGAGACATTCAATACTCCAGGCTGTATTAGCTAAGTTCAAATGTCATTCTCTGCTTGCCTGTTAGCTCTTAGCCTCCTTCTCCATATCACCATCTTCAAAGAAAGGAAGTGGCCAGCAATCTGCTTCCCACACCAGCACTGATCGCTAAAGTCAGAGACCTTTACAAGGACAAGGTCTCCATGACTACCTCAGACACGGACATGTTTCCCACGCTCCCCTTCAAAGGTTGATGCCTCTTGTGTCTCTGTGTGCCTCGGAGACAAGGCACCGGGAATGTTGCTGTGTTACCGGATGCCACAGCAATTATAATTCATCACACTAGAAAAGCAAGGTTAAATCAGTCGTGACAGACGGGAAGAGTACCTCAGGGAGGAGTGACTGTCATAATATTGAATATATCTCTGTAAGAATAATTCCCTCCAACATGCCTAAATCCTGATAGACCATTTTCATAACGTATTAGAGGACAGTTAAACATCATATCTAATCTCCCCTCCCCTCAGGGAGCTGATATGGTGAACTATCCAGGGCTGGTTCAGACTTCCAGGGACAATCAGGCATTCTGTGTCTAGTATTTTTTGTTTTGTTTTGTTTTG
>NC_034608.1:88262013-88276899 GCF_900095145.1 Mus pahari
TGCTCTGTGTAGCCCTGGCTGTCCTGGGACTCACTTTTATAGACCAGGCTGGTCTCGAACTCAGAAATCCGCCTGCCTCTGCCTCCCAAGTGCTGGGATAAAAGGCGTGTGCCACCACCGCCCAGCTAATAGGACATTTTCTAAAGTTGACAAATATACTATGAATTCATATTTTACCTAATAATTTTCATAATTTTTACTATTATATTTAATTTGTATTTGAAAAAGTCTTTTATTGGACTAAAAGGAGGAATTATAGATAGAATATCTTATATATTATATGGATGAATCATCTGTCAATTAAAAAACTATGGCCTACAAGGAAAGGATAGAATAGAATGTGAGACATCCTGGAAAAGAAAGGATTATGGGAATGAGAGAGATGAGGAAAATTTGACTGGGAGGATGTGACCAGATGGACATATGATACTTGAGCACAGGTAATAAGTCATGTGGCAAAGGGTATATCAGAATAAATGGGTTACATTAAGTTATAATCTAGCCAGAGAAGAGCCTAGCTACATGGTCAATGTATTTTTAAATATATTTTGAGTCTGAGCCTTATATCTGGGAGCATGCATTTGAGAGGAAGAATCAAACAAAACTTCTACACCTCACAACATTAACTACCATATCATACAACAGAGTAGAATTCAACTCAAGATGGTCTCAGCAAGAAACTGTGTATAAGTACCCTGTTTATATAACATGCCCTGGAGAGGATTGTACTTGTCTTGGCAACATAGTACAAGTTCAGTGATTTACAGGCAGAAGAAGGATGATAATATTTACAGTTGCTCTCTGATGATAACTCTCAATTCTGCCATTATTGGTGGTAACCTTGAACACATTCCACTTTTTTTTTTTTTTTTTTTTTTTTTTTTTGATCCTTGTCTACAAAAATGGGGATTAACAACACTTGCAGATATCACAATAAGCATGCTGGACAATATAATAATATAATATAAAGTAACATGCAGTTGAGATGACCTTGGCTTATGCCCATGTGGTGAAAGGACTTTGCACAATACTAATGTTGAGAGCTCAGTGGGAACTGGAGCCCGTTTAGATTGTTTGACAGTACTTGTCATCTACTCTAACGTTCTTCTTGTTTGTTTTACTATGTTTCACAGATTGAAACTCTGCCTCCTTAGCTAAGGCCACAATTTTTGATATGAGATTTTCCCTGTCAGACACATGTGAGACTTGGGTTCAGAACCTAGGTGAGTGAAAAGAGGAAGGAAGCACACATCATGTATTGATGTTTTCAGTTTCTGAACTTAGTCTATTAATAGAGACCAACATTGTAATGGACACTTGAGTTTATCCCCAAGTTACCTTATGCTGAATTGTTCCTAATCCAACCTTTGTAATACTGGACTGCTGATAGAACTGGTAGACTCTGGAAACAGCTATGATGCTGACTTTTATTCTCTCATAGCCTGGTTCTTGTAGAGATTCCCTTTGAGACCATAAGATAAACATACACATCCGATAAAACATTGTCATGAACAATAAGGTTAATTAATATGGAGTTTAAATGTGAACTGGCAGAACTTGAGGAAAGAATGCAAAATAAAATCACCACAGTAATACAGTTTCTCTACTGAAAGAACCACATAAACATCAGGGATTTCTGAAAATATAAGACAAATTGAGGAAAAGGTTGAGAAAAGCTGTTTAACTGAAATGTTCTAAAATGGAGAATTAAAATTGTTCCCAGGGTGGGGTGTTACCCAAGTGGGCTTCCCATGCTCTGAGGAGATAATGGGATGAAGGATATGCAAAGGGGGGCTAGAAGTGGGGAGGGAGGCTGCAATTCGAATGTAAAGTGAATAAATAAAAAAATAGATTAATGAAAAAACCCAGTAGTTTAGTGATACAGTAGCAACAATAGGGGCAAGAGAGGCGGTACCATGGTAAAGATAACTTGTTGATCTCCGTAGAGGACATAAGTTAAATTCTTAGCAACTACATGTTGGTTCACAATCATCTGTAACTCCAGTTCCAGAGGATTAGATGCCTGCTTCCAACCTCATGAACACTTCACACATGTGTATACAAATATATTTGCAGACAAATATCTCTGCACATGTAATAAAAATAAATCTTAAAAATGGAAAATATAGGAGATACAACATAAAGCAAACAGATGTATGTTTTATCAGAGACAAAATAAATATCTTTTAAAATAAAACATAAAATAAACAATTGGTATACTCTATAAATTTCTAGAAATTACATATCTATCTAGCATCTATCTCTATCTATCTATCTATCTATCTATCTGTCATTATCTATCACACATCTACCTATATACCTGTGTATTGTAAAGGAGCAAACATACCTAGGAGAATTTGCATAGAACCAAGCGCCTGGATACATGTGTTCATTAGGTTTCTGAACTTTAAAGGGAAGAGTTTGTTCTTAACATGAGTAGGGAAATTATCAAGTTACCTGACTAATCTCAATATTGTCCATCTCTATAACAATTTTCAGATCTAAAGAGGTTTGAAAATTTTCTTGTAAAATATTTAGGAAAAAAACAAAAGAATGTTTTTATGCCACTGAACTGAGTCATTGTTTGTGGATTAAGATGAAGGCCTGTATTCCTAAAGCATGTAGGCTGAGCTCACAGTGTATCCCAACCTGAAAGCTGGAATATGGCCGACCAGAAAAAAAAATGAAGCTGTGACAATTTCATAATCCTCTTTATTGGCTATGAGTAGATTAAAATGGAAAGGTTTATAATGTAGAAATGATTTAACAAGGGAGAGCTGCAGGAGATGGAGAAAGAAGAGTGGAAAGCAATTGACACAGCCTTCCTTGTTTTTACAGCTATAGGCCGACAGAGATTATTTAAAAGTGTTATACAACACAGCCATATTTTATAATAATATGATTGTTATGGTAACAAAGAATGAATGAAAGAATTAAAAGGGTCATCAAGATGGCTCAGCAGTTAAAGATGCTTTCCACATAAGTCTGAGTTACTTGAAACCTGCCTGAATATGAGAAGTCCCAATTCCATTTCTACAAAATTGTTATTTGACTTCACATATCTTACTATGCTTGTGTGCACCAATTCTCATCAAATATACACATTCATAAATTAAAAACTGATAGTTAATGAAAATTAGGTGGCAATGGAAAGAAAGAAGTAAAGTAAAAGAGAATATATGTATTCTGCCATATGACGGGGAGATGAAGGACACTGACTAGGAGACGTATCTAGGTATCAAAAGCAGCTGTAAGCACAATAAATAGATAGATAGATGATAGATAAATAGATAGATAGATAGATAGATAGATAGATAATCAAAATGTATGGCTCCAGAATATCAAAAGAAAAATATACCTACACAATTAAAAGAAATGAACTGCACTTTAAAACTAGATCGTGTAAACTTAAGTGATTTAGAGAGAATAAGAATGGTCTTGCCAGGTATATATGGTTAATTACTGCCTTTGTATCGCCACATTGCAGAGACAAATAACAACACCACCACCAAATAAAACAATTAGAGGATAATAGCAATGCAATCCTTATTATTAAGAAAGGAATTGCTTTCCTGTTCTATGGATTCCCTCCCAGGGAAGAAGCTTGCTGAGTTAAACTACTTATGACCTGTCTATACCTCTTCAGGCACTTGCCATGGGGAAGGGGAAGTGATTTATCTCTTTTATAAACTTCATTGGAACAAAGGGATCCTTCTCAACCAAGCTCCTGTAGTTTCTCCCTGAGAAGGAGCTGCCCTTAGGCTAAGGGAATTCTAATTGGTTCTTGTAGACAAAAAGCCTTTTGTCTGCAGGGCACTTGAGATCTGTCCTGATATCTATGTCTGTCTGAGTGTGCATTTCTTCAGTGCTGAGGTTCAATGTAGGAGGGCACACATGCCTACAAATAGAACTCATGTATTTCACCTTAGACTTCATTAGTAATAAAAATGGAGTGGATAAATGACTCAGTAATGTGCTTATTCCACAAGCATGAACACATTACTTCAATCTCTAGCACTCAAAATAAAAAAGCTGATGTGAGTAATATGTGTCTGTTATCCCAGTGCTGGACAGGCAGAGACAGGAGGATCTTTGGCATGTTCTGTGCACCACTTTTGAATGAATCCATAAGTCCCAGGTTACTAAGAAAGTCTGTCTCAAAAACATAGATGTGGTTCAAAAAGTAAAAGTAGAGGCTGAGGACCTTAAGAGAAAAGAGAAATCAGTTCCTGCAAGTTACCCACTGACCTCCACATACACAGTATCATATTTGCTTTCTCTACACATGAAACTTATACACTAAGTAAATAAACTAATAAGTAAATAAATAGCTAATACAAAATGTGATAAAAAAAAATGACTGAAAATTTTCTGCAGTTGATTTCACACATATACCCATACATACATGAGCAACTCTTCCCACATACATGAACATACATATAAAAGTCATGTTTGGATCTGATATTCTTAACTTTCAAATTACTCAGAATAAAAGTGTGGATGAGGTGTGACCTTTTCAGGGCTTTAACAAAGGTGATCTGGGACATTTGAGGGATTCAGTTCAGTGGAAAGCTATTTGGATAGGTGCAGAATAAAGTCAGACTTACAATAGGTGATTAAGTATTGTTAGGTTTCAAATCCTAAAACAAAAGGCTGAAGTACGTATTTAATACACCAAAGTGGACCTGGCCTCTGGACTCTCTCCGAATCCTTCAGTTCCTACATGTCACAGGCTGTGACTGGCGTACCTGCACCCTACTCTGAACATTCTAGTTGTGGGTGGGTAGACTGCCTTTCATCTGCTCTTCCCTATATAATCAAGACATTTTGGTTACCTGGCCCTTTTTATCTTTCTTTTGCTCTTGGTTGAGGTCTTGTCCACTCTGAAACTTTCCCAGGTATTTCTGCCTCTGGCTATGCTCTGTCTTTTATCTATAGTAAACTTTCTCCTCCATGAAATCTAGAAGCAGTCGTGTCCTTTCTTCTTTTATCTATTTACTTATTTATTTTATTCAAGTATGTGCCTGATTCTTTAGAATTTTAGAATGTAGTAGGAAAGGATAGCTAGGTGGTCATGCTAGAACTGGACATGAGAATATGGGATGTAGGGATTGTAGTCATTTTCTATCTCCTGTCAGAGCAGAGATAAGACAGCTGTCCTGCAGAGCAAAATGAATGAACTAGGTAATAAAGAGGTTAATGGATAGTAGAGAACTTAGGCTTGAGTAGACTGAGGCAGACTGACTCTGTGACAGGCTTCAAACTGACAGGCCAGGAGACTAGGCCTAGATCTGTTTTCCAGAAGTGGGAACAAGTCTAGGCAAGTCAGTTACTGGAAAAATCCCAGGCCTCGGGCAGTTAATCAGAAACTGTCCTACCATCAGTAGCTGCCCTGGACTGAGGCAAGGGCAGGGTCAACAATAGTTTCCAGGCTTCCCTGGCTACAGTTTTCAGCCCCCCAGCAATAGTTGCGGAATGTTCCTAGAAATAGAGTCAATCAATTAAGCTAAAACTCACCTACCCCTCCCTGGAATTCCTTTAATGTGCTTTAAATTGGATCTTCAAGATCACCTGGGTGCCTCCATCTTGATAGATGGTAGACCCCAGCATGCTAGACTCCTGCAGAATAAAACTCTTTGTGCTTTTACATAGTTCTTAAGCCCATGGTGTTCTTCCTTGGTGACTCATAGACTCTTAAAGACTGGCTTGTAGTCATCCTATTTCATAATGGATTCCCTGTTTCTACTTCAGGGCTGTGTGTGGTTCTGCAGGGTTCTATTGACACACATATGTTCTACAACAAGATCCTGCCCTCTTGCCATTTTTTATAAATTAGCTCATTTACAATGAGTTATCTTTACCTTTGGTCAATAAAAATTTGAGTAAGCCCTGATACTAAAATCAGAGCAGCTAGAATCTACTCTCTAACTTTACAGTTTTTTTTTTTCCAGAATTGTACATCATACATCTGGGAGAATAGCCAGAATGTTCTGTAGGAAAAACAAAAGTACAACCACTGGATTTTCCTCTGCTGCCTTTAGTGAATGGGTCTAAAGTCAAACTATCATAGGGACCATCTGATGAGTAGAGAAGCCACAAGCAGTTTGAGATTGTTAAATATGAAAATACAAAAGTTAATACAAAGCAGTTAAAATCTCAAACTTCCAACCTTATGAATCATCAGTAAAGTGTGAGGCTTCTAAATGTTAACCAAACGGACATGACATTAATTCTACTCTGTAATGTAATAACTTCTGCTCACCTCACAGATTGAGTCAAAATAACATCCTACTCCATTCTAAGTTGAGTTCTTGTTTGCCCACACCTTGCTTTCTTAAGTGTCTAAAGTGACTAATTGCAGATCTGGTATCTCTTAAACCTTACCTAATAGGTACAGCATGTGTACATTCTTAGGCTAGATGTAAACAGTGTTTATGAAATAAAGTGGGAAGACCACTCAATACTCAAGATGGGACTAACTGAGATGAATTTCTACATGTGGGTAAAAGAATTCCAGGTAACAAATGGATCCATATGTGTCTTAGCTTGGGTTTTATTGCTTTAAAGAGAGACTATGACCAAGGTAACTTGTATAAAGGCAAACATTTAATTGGGGCTGGCTTACAATTTTAGGGGTTCACTTTGTTATCATTGTGGCAGATAACATGGTAGCATCCAGGCAGATATGGTGATCTAGAAGGAGCTCAGTGTTCTACATCTTGATCCAAACACAGCAGTAGGAAACTGTTCCAGCAAGCTAGAAGAAGGGTCTCAAAGCCTACCCTCACAGAGATATAGTTCTTCTTGCAAGGCACCTAAAAGTGCTACTCCTTGGGCCAAGAATATTCAAACTACCACAATATGTTAATAAAGTATTGCTGACACCAGTATACACACAATGCAAAAGTATCTGAAAAAGTTTAATAAACTTGGTTTAATCTCTCTGGTTTGTTTTCATAAGATACATTTCTCTTTAGTGGTATTTAATGAAATATTTCTTTCATCTATTCAAGGGGTTATTTAATCAATGCCAACCTTTTTAACTAGAGGGGATTCAAGAGTCAAGGAAAATATGTAAAGTACCCCTGCTGCTATAACAAAATGCCAAGGCTGAGCCATTTATAAATGATAGAAATGTACTTCACACACTTCCAGTGATGAAAATTTCAAGATGAAGGTAGATGTTGACAAGTTTAGTTCTTGATGAGGGCCTGTCTATGATTCTAAGATAGTGCCTCATTTTGGGGATCTCTGAATATATGTTGTCCATAAAAGGTAGAGTAAATGGAAAGGAAGTTAGTTCTTTGTAGCCCTTCTATGTGGTCCTTCCTTCTAATTTTAGGGTAATATCCTCACTGGATTCCTAACCTCCTAAAAATGTACCCTTCAATAGTATTGTGACATGAACTATGTTCAATATGATTGCTACATAGCCTTTTGGCTAATATTAAATGTATTATACACCCTAGAATTTATTTCAGAGGGCTCACAAATATCCATACCACAGGAAATGTTTATATTTGCTTACAAAATTTTCCAAGCATCATGTCCCATGCCTGATTACTACCTATCTTAATAAATATTTCCTGAATGAATACATGCTACATGAAGTTACACATTGTTTATTTGTCAAATAGCGAGCTTGAGATGCTGAGTGTTTGATTTGAGCAAAGGACAATGTCCTGTCATTTGACTAATCTCTTGGCAAGACTGAGATTTCTCTGTCTTCTTGCCCAGATGCTGAAAAATTGGCATTGCAATTTGGCTTTTTTTCTTTGTTTGTTTTTGTTTTTTGTTTTCCTTTTCTTCTTACTTTACCAAGTCAGAATTTAGTTGAATGAAAAGTATTACTCTTAGCTCACATTTCAATAAGAGAGGTTTATCTGGTAGAATCAAAGGGATCTTCTTTATAGCATATGCACTTTGCAAGCCATCCATAGTTAATAACATCTAGGTGTCTCCTTGAGATTGTGCACTTTCCTTTTGACTAATTCTATGGTCCCTGATATCTACACTTAAACCCTTGCAGTGAATCTGGAGAAGGTAGCAAAAGCTAAAAAATTGCTGCTCAAGAATCATGTGGCATCAAGCCATTTGGGGCCATTTCTTTGGATTTGTGATTTTTGTTGTTATAGTAGAATGAAGTTCACTGCCATCTTTATCATATTTGTGCTTTTTGTTCTCCACTATTCATAAAAAGGAGCGATTTTAGCATCATCCCATATTGATCTTATGCTCTGCAAGATGATCAATACCCATGAGAGACAGACTTGGTGCCACTGCAATGGACAGGGTACCACTGAAGGAAGTGGGGGAATGACTATGAGAGAGACAGATATATGGATTTTTAGTTTGTCATTAAAACAAGAATTGCTATTGATTAGAAGGTAGCTTATGTTTACCAGGAGTGCTTCACTGGCAAATGTCTCAAGCTCAATTTTATAAAGTTTAAGAAAGAACATAGAGGAATTTATTGACCAAAATTATTGTAAAATATATAGAACTAAGTAAATAGTTGGCCATGACTGAATCCAAGAATCTGGTATATCTTCTTGAAATACTTTTAACTGATATTTCACACAAATGATGATTTCTCAAAAAGGCTTTTTTCACACAGAGGATTATAAGACTTCTGGTGGTCTGAGGTCAACACCATAGACTTGTCAGATTAAAATGAAAATATAGGAGTCCAAATGAAGCTGAATTACAAATAAACAACTGATACCTTAAAAAAAACTTTAAGTATATCCAAAGTAGTATTTTTTTCGGTAGGGATCGAATATCACATAGGACATACTTATATGACAAACTGTATTAGAAGCTAGGTATCGTGCATATCTATTATTTCAGCACTCGGAAGGTAGAGGCAGGAGAATTGGAAATTCAAAATAAACCTCAGCTATGTAGCAAGACCCTAGTATATTGAAAATGCCAATACCATGGGATGGTCATCTAGAATAGCAGCAGTAGTGGAGTAGATAATCCTGAGGTTAGAGTACTACAGAGAGTAGATCTGGACAAATGATCCCAGCCCTTTGGAGGAGCCCAGATCCCAGACATTGAAACATGAACTTGTAACATTGAAGTTGGATTGGAGACCCAAAGATTTTTATGTTGCCTGAACTGTGGGGTACCTGTCAAGGAAAGCTGCTAACAGGAAGTGGAAACAGCCCAGGAGAAAGAAGTTTGTTGTAGTCAACAAAAATGTAAAAGGTGTGGAGATTTGAAGGCTTCTTTGACATCAGAACTGGAGATTCAGAGTTTAGAGTTTGCCCAGCTGTTTTCCAGTCTTGCTTTGGGGACTACAGTTAAGTGATTGGATTAATCTCAAAAGAGACTTTGAACTTTGGATTTTTACCACTGCTGAGGCTTTTGAAGTTAGACTAAATGCATTTCGCATTATGATATGTTTAGGTATGGCTCCCACAGATTCATGTTTGAACAAACCTATGGGGGTAAGAGAGTGGAATGTGATGACTTGCATATGCTTATCTCAGGGAGTGTCACTATTAGATGTGGCCTCATTGGAGGAAGTATGTCACTGTGGGAGTGGGCTTAGAGACCCTCCTCTTACATACCTGAGGATGTGCAGCCTGTTTCTGGCTTCATTCAAATGAAGATGTAGAACTCTCAGCTCTTTCTGCACCCTGCCTCTCTGGATGCTGCCATGCTCCTACCTTGATAATAGACTGAACCTCTAAACATGTAAACTAACCCCAAATGAATGTTGTCATTTATAAAACTTGCCTTGGTCATGGTGTTTGTTCACATTAGTAAAACCCTAAGTAAGACAACAAGACAGAGGTGTCTTACTATAAGGGGCAATGGTCATAGAGCTGAGCAGAGAATGAGCAAAGATATCCCTAAAAAGACAGGGTACTTTGTGCAGTGATAAAAATCTACAAAGAAAATAAAATAGGAAAGTGGAATAAGATGTTGAAGTGTGTGTATTAAGTTGTGCTAACCTCTAATAATGCCACAGGATCCTATAAATATGATTTTACTTGGAAGCAGAGTCTTTGCAGATATAAGCATGTTAAGAGATATCATTGTCTATCAGGTGGTCTCTACACTTAGGGAATTTGGATATTTGCATAATTTGCTTCCTGTTGCTATAATAAGCACTATGACCAAAGAAACTTAGGGAGAAAAAAAATCATAATCCATTGAGAAAAGTCAATACATGAACTCAGGAGGGCAGGAGCTTAAGGAGAACTAGAACCTGGAAGTAGGAATGGAAGCAGATGGAAGAACTATGAAGGAACTCTGCTTATTGCCTTGCTCTCCATGGTTTGTTTGGCTTACTTTCTTATACAACACAGAAATTGCTTTCTACAGAGGCATAAACCCTCTCACATAAATTTTTAAAATATTCAACAATTGGCCTATAATATCATACAGGCATTTTCTGAATTGTGATTCCCTCTTCCCAGGTAAGGTGAGACTGTGTCAAGTTGCCAAAAAAAAAAAAAAAAAAAAAAAAAAAAAAAAAAAAAAAAACAAAAAAAAAAAAAAAAAAAAAAAAAAATGTAAAACTAAAACCAAACCAAACCAAATCAAATCAAAACAAAACAAAGCAAAACAAAACAAAACAAAACAAAACAAAACAAAACAAAAAACTAACCAGCACAAACATAGACTAAGGAGAAGACTGCTATGGTGAAAGCACAGATTAAAGTAAATCATCTGCAAGCCAAGGAATACCAAAGGACAGGGACATGGAACATAGTCTCCATCAAATCCTTCATGGTCACATCACTTAAATTCTGAATGTCAGGCTTCCCATGGAACAAGACATTTGACAATCCATTGGATTGTGGCCCTTTGTTTTTGGTGCCCTAAGAAATGAAACAAAAGGCACAGGGAGGAGAGGATTGGTAATCACCAGGACAGGGCATTTGAGTTGAGACCTCAAGGATGAGAAGGGGAAAAACATTCAATATCAGTCTAGAAACAGATCTGGCAGCATTTGTAGCCATTGTGGTAGAAATTAATAGGAAAGAGACCACAAAGAAGTAGGGAAGCTCAAAGCAGGGTAGGAAAACCCCTGAGGATAAGCCCCTTCTGAAGAGACTCATACATAGGGCAATGCTATCTGAATCTTAGCTCTGTTCTTTCTTCACAATGGGGTTCATCTTTTCTTAACGTATTAGAACAGGCCTTTCAATTTTGTCATGTATAAAATGTACACCAAATTGTTTTCATCCATTATGAGTTAGTTTCCAGGCCTTCCTGGTTGATTCCTGTGACTTTGCTTTTCCTATAAAATCTGATTCCTGACCTTGGGCCCTGGGTCCCTCAGAAACCAGTCTGCACAGGTGAGAGTACAGACTGCATAAGCTACACAGCTTCTGGGACAGACCCTGTTTTGCACTCCAGATATCCAGGCAACTTCCCTGCCAGAGGAGAGGTGTCTGCCCAAGAGGGCTCTGACTGCCTGAGCAGGTGAGGGAGACATCTTGTGCCCCGGGTCCCTCAGTGACCAGACTGTGCAGGTGAGAGTGCGGACTGCAGAAGCAACACAGCTTCTGGAACAGGTAGAAGCAACACAGATTCTGGGACAGACCCTGTTTGGGGCTCCAGACATCCAGGCACCTTCCCCACCAGAAAAGAGGTATCCACCTGGGAAGGCTCTAAATGCCTGAGTCGGTGAGAGAGCCATCTTGTGTCCTGGGTCCCTCAGAGACTAGTCTGTGCAGATGAGCGTGCAGTGCAGAGGCAACATATCTTCTGGGACAGTCCCAGTTTCAGGCTTTCATCTTCAGCCAGGAGGCAGGTCTGAATGCAAGACTCTCTGTGCACATTCCCTGCAAGAGGAGAGCTTGCCTGCAGAGAGTACTCTGACCACTGAGACTCAAAGGAGAGCTGGTCTCCCAGGACTGCTGACAGAGGCAAATGTAAGAATCTTACTAACAGAAACCAATTCAGCTCACCATCATCGGAACCCAGAACTTACACCTCAGCCAGTCCTGGATACCCCAAAACACCTGAAAAGCAAGACTCAGATTTAAAATCATATCTCATGATGCTGGTAGAGGACATTCAGAAGGGCATGAATAACTCACTTAAAGAAATATGGGAGAAAACTGTTAAAGAGAGAGAAGTACTGACTCATTCATTGATATGCTTGGGGCATATTAAAAATATGACTCTGCTCGTGTCTCTAGCTGCATATATAGCAGAAGATGGCCTAGTCAGCCATAATTGGGAAGAGAGGCNNGGTCTTACAAACTTTATATGCCCCATACAGGGGAACGCCAGGGTCAAGAAGTGGAAGTGAGTGGGCAGGGGAGCAGGGTGGGGGTATAGGGGTCATAAGGGATAGCATTTGAAATGTAAATGAAGAAAATATCTAATAAAATAATTTTAAAAAAAGAAGAGGGAGAAGTCCATAAAGAATTACAAGAAAACACTGCTAAACAGGTAGAAGTCCTTAAAGAGGAAACACAAAATCCCTTATAGAATTACAGGAAAACACAACCAAACAGCAGATGGAATTGAACAAAACCATCCAAGACTTAAAAAGGGAAGTAGAAATGATAAAGAAAACCAAAAGTAAGACAACTCTGGAGGTAGAAACCCTAGGAAAGATATCAGGAGCCATAGATGCCAGCATNAGCAACAGAATACAAGAGATGGAAGAGAGAATCTCAGGTGCAGAAGATTCCATAGGGAACATGGGCACAACAGTCAAAGAAAATGCAAAATGCAAAAAGATCCTAAATCAAAACATCCAGGAAATCCAGGACACAATGAGAAGACCAAACCTACGGATAATAGGAGTAGATGAGAATGAAGATTTTCAACTTAAAGGGCCAATAAATATCTTCAACAAAATTTCAGAAGAAAACTTTCCAAACCTAAAGAAAGAGATGCCCATGAACATTCAAGAAGCCTACAGAANTCCAAATACACTGGACCAGAAAAGAAATTCCTCCCGACACATAATAATCAGAACAACAAATGCGCTAAATAAAGATAGAAATATTAAAAGCAGTAAGGTTAAAAGGTCAAGTAACATATAAAGGTAGGCTTATTAGAATTACACCAGACTTCTCACCAGAGAATATGAAAGCCAGAAGATCCTGGAAAGACATTATGTAAACCCTAAGTGAACACAAATGGCAGCCCAGGCTACTATACCCAGCAAAACTCTCAATTACCATAGATGGAGAAACCAAAGTATTCCATGATAAAACCAAATTCATACAATATCTATCCACNAATCCAGCCCTTCAAAGGATAATAAAGGGAAAACACCAAAACAAGGATAGAAACTACACCCTAGAAAAAGCAAGAAAGTAATTCTTCAACAAACATAAAAGAAGACAGCTGCAAGAACAGAATCCCAACTTTGACAACAAAAATAACAGGAAGCAATTACTTTTCTTTAATTTCTCTTAACATCAATGGATTCAATTCCCCAATAAAAAAACATAGACTAATAGACTGGCTACATAAACAGGCCTCAACATTTTGCTGCTTACAGGAAACTCACCACAGGGAAAAACACAGACACTACCTCAGAGTGAAAGGCTGGAAAACAATTTTCCAAGCAAATGGTCCGAAGAAACAAGCTGGAGTAGCCATTCAAATATCAAATAAAATTTACTTCCAACCCAAAGTTATAAAAAAGTCAAGGAGGGCACTTCATACTCATCAAAGGTTAAATCTACCAAGAGGAACTCTCAATCCTGAATATCTATGCTCCAAATAGAAGAGCAGCCACATTCATTAAAGAAACTTTAGTAAACCTCAAAGCACACATTGCACTGTACACAATAATAGTGGGAGACTTCAACACCCCACTCACATCAATGGACAGATCCTGGAAACAGAAACTAAACAGAGACACATAGACACTAACAGAAGCTATGAAACAAATGGATTTAATAGATATCTATAGAACATTTAATCCGAAAACAAAAGGATACACCTTCTTCTCAGCCCCACATGGTACCTCCTCCAAAATTGACCATATAATTGGTCTCAAAACAGGCCTCCACAGATGTAAAATTATAGAAACTATCCCATGCATCCTATCAGATCACCATCTTCAATAACACCATAAATAATAGAGAGCCAACACCCATGTGGAATCTGACCAACACTCTATTCAATGATTCTTTGGTCAAGAATGAAATAAACAAAGAAATTAGAGAGTTTTTAGAGTTTAATGAAAATGAAGCCACAACACACCCAAACTTATGTGGAAAATGAAGGCAGTCCTAAGAGGGAAATTCATAGTTCTGATTGCCTCCAAAAAGAAACTAGAGAGCATACTCTAGGAGCCTGATAGCACACCTAGATACTCTAGAACAAAGGGAAGAGAATACACCCAAGAAGAGTACACAGCAAGAAATAATCAAACTCAGGGCTGAAATCAACCAAGTGGAAGCAAAAAAATACTATTCAAAAAATCAACCAAACCAGGAGCTGGTTCTTTGAGAAAATCAACAAGACAGATAAACCCTTAGCCAGATTAACTACAGGGAACTGGGACAGTATCCTAATTAACAAAATCAGAAATGAAAAAGGTGACTACAACCTGAGCAAATTTAAACATCATCAAATCCTACTACAAAAGGTACCAAAGCTAAATCAGGATCAAATTAATGATCTTAACAGTCCCATTTCCCCTAAAGAAATAGAAGCAGTCATCAATAGTCTCCCAATCAAAAAAAGCCCAGGACAAGAAGACCTAATTCTAACTCTCCTCAAAGTATTCGAAAAAGTAGAAACAGAAGGTACTCTACCCAATTCATTCTATGAATCCACAGTTACTCTGAAACCTAAACCACAGAAAGATCCAAAAAAGAAAGAGAACTTCAGACCAATTTCCCTTATGAATATCGATGCAAAAATACTCAATAAAATCCTCGCAAA
>NC_034608.1:88276910-88284229 GCF_900095145.1 Mus pahari
GAAGAGAGGCCCCTTGGTCTTGCAAACTTTATATGCCTCAGTACAGGGGAATACCATGGCCAAGAAGTGGGAGTGGGTGGGTAGGGGAGCAGGGCAGGGGGAGGGTATAGGGAACTTTCGGGTTAGCATTTGAAATGTAAATAAAGAAAATATCTAATAAAAAAAAAGAAAATCTGATTCCCAACCTACAACAACTGGACCTTCCCTGACTTTTTAAAATCATTTGCAGTCTGTTTAAGATATTTTTGCCTTTCACACTCATGTCTGGTCCATGCTCTATTGCTCTCTAGCAGTAGCCTTGTCTGTTCCAGACTTTGCTGTGTCCTCCTGGGTACTTCATAGCTGTGGCACTGAGCCTGACTTCAAGAATGAATGCCAGTAGTAATTTAGGTCTATGGATTAGCCTTGAGCAAGGAACAGATTAGTAGGTTGATATCAGTAGGTCTCTTAGAACCAAATAGTCTTTAACTGACCCAAAACTGCAATCTGAGAACCCTGCCTGGACTTTCATTGGCCTGAGCCTTGATACATGAAGCTTCCTATGATCTTGTCCTCATGAAGATTACTTTGCTGCCAGCTATTTCAGTTTTCTCCAATAGTGATAAAGAATGGGTTTCTATAACCTAGTGATTATCAAACAAGCATTAGAATTAGAGAGATTTTCCTGATATAAACTGCTGTTGCTTATACTCAGAATTTCTGAGTCAGTTGGTCTAGGTAAAAACTGGAAGTCTAGATCTCTAACAAGTTTCCAGGTGATGGTGATGTAATAAGTCTGCTAATCTCACTATTTGGTATTAACACACAAAGAAGATGTGTGCTTCAATGCCATCAAACCTCCTTGGATATGCTCCCTTCTTTGTTAGAAAGGTGATTCCTTCATTTATTGACAAGGAAATGTATATATCTATGTGCTCAAAAATCTCATGATATAGAAGACAGAATGAAGATGAAAATTGAGACTTGGTAAATAAGATGCCTTGGATCAAAGAGGCTGTGCTAGATAAATTTATATTAAGTTGCTACCAGCTAAAGTCTTCTGAGAGGAGGGAACCTCAGTTAAGAAAATGTCTCCATAAGATTGGACTTGAAGAAAGCCTGTAGGCAATTTTTTCCAACTAGTCATTGATGGAGGGAGACAGTCCCACCATGTGAGTTGTGCCAACACTTACCTTGTAGTCTTGTATTCTATAAGAAAGCAGAATGAGCAAGCCATTAGAAACAAGCATCACTCCTCCTCCAGGTTACTCTCCTGTCTGAATTCCTGCCTTGACTTACTCTGATGCAGTATAAGCCAAATATAGTCATGCTGTTTAATCTCAGCAATAGTAACCCTAACTAAGACATGTTGGTAATGAGAAGGCCAGGCTGACTCCATGACAGGCTTCAAATTGGCAGTTCAGGAGACTAGGCCTAAGAACTCGCAAGTCCAGACAAGCCCAGGCAAGTCAGTAACTAGAAAAGAAAAACAAAAACAAAACAAAACAAAAACCAAAACAAACAAACAAACAAAAAACCACCTCAGGCTTCAGGCAACTAGTCAGAAAATGTCCTGCCATTAGAAGCTGCCCTGCCATCTGGCCTGAATCAAGGGTAATGGGCCAGCAGCAGTTTTCAGTTCTCCCCAGCAAGAGTTTCTAGCCCCCCATTCCTCAGTAATGCTTCTGAGATTTCCCTAGAGATGGAGCAAAATGAAGGTCACCTACCCCAGAATTCCCCTAATGTGCTAATTCCAGTATAGCCTTACCCCTCCAGGATATGGGACCCCCAGATACTCAGGGGACACAGTTCAAAATATGTGTGCCATTTGCCAGTATTGATCTTTACAAATGGAAGTTGCAAAAGCCCCTACTTTTAGAAAGACCACCAGCTCTCACAGGTCTTCTAGATTCAATCATGTCCACCTGGGATGACTGGCAATAATTGCTCCAGGTCTTCTTCACAATAGAAGAGAGAAAGAAGATGGCGCTAGATGCCCAGAAATTGGTTCCAGGAATAAATGGTCTGCCCACTCATGTTCACGCTGATAGTGATGGAGCCTTTCCTTTGACTCGAGTCAACTCAGTTTTTAACACTGCTGAAGGTAAGAAGAGGCTCTGAGTCTACTACCAGATTCTGATAGGGGACCTCAGAGAGGCCACCAGATGGCCCACAAGTGAGTCAGGTAATGCTGGGAAAAAATGAGAGCCCCAGGGTACATCTAGAAAGACTGACTGAAACCAATAGGACCTATATTCCTTTTGATCCAGAAACCAGAGAGCACCAGTCAGTTGTAAATATGGCTTTTGTTGACAAGCTGCACTGATACCTATTGGAAGCTTCAGCCACTGACTGGCTTTATGGCCTGCTTCTGAGACTCCAAGACCAGATTCTATTTGCTTTGGAATGGCAAGGTTTGGAGAGAGGCTTCAAGGGACAACTGACTTGGACATGCCTGACTCAAAGATTCAAAAAATAATCCACCATCTTTGAGGAGGCAATACATGAGAACTTGGGTAAGTACCAGACAGCCCACATCAAAATAACTACTCCAGTATGAGGATAATATCCTGTTTGCAGGGAGTGGGGAAGGCAACTCGGAGATATGCCAGGAGGCTACACGAGACCTGCTATAGGAGCTGAGTCAACTTGCCTACTGAGTATCTGCTAAGAAGAACCAGCTTTGTCAACTTGAGGTCACCTGTCTGGGATTGGACAAAACATGCTGTTGAACACTGAGAAGCAAACCTTAGCATCCCAGGTCTGTCATCCCAAAGGCAAGTATGGGAATTTCTGGAATATGCTAAGTTTTGTATCCTGTGAGTGCCAGGTTTCACTGTGATAGCCAAACTGTTATATGAGACCAGGGGCCAAGAAGACAAAATATAAAAGACCTCCGAGTTGCACATGGCTTTTAAAACTCTAAGAAGAACCTTATTGGATGTGGCAGTCTTGGCACTCCTGGATATTCACAAACCTTTATACCTGTGTGGATCAGAGAAAAGGAGATAGAAAAAAGGGTGCTCATCCAAACTTTGGGACCCCAGAAAAGACCTGTGGTTTACTTATCTAAGAAACTAGACCAAGTTGCCCAGGGATGGCAAACCAGCCTCTGGATCATAGCTGCCACTGCCCTACTAGTTAAGGATACTGTCAAAATTACTATGGAACAGAAACTTGTTATCAGCATACCTAATGTTATTGAAGTGACTTCAAGAATCCGCACAGCAATTGACTGTCCAACACCAAACTGGTGCACTTTCAGGCTCTACTTTTGAATCTACTTTGCATAAGATATAACCCATTATCTGACTTAAACCCAGCCACCCTACTACCCGACCTGTCCTTAGACATGCAGCATGATTGCTCTATAGTTCTGGGACATTTCCAGAACATCATGCTGGATTTGACTGACATACCCTGGCCAGATGTGGAGTGCATCTTCTTGATGTATAGGAACAGCTTCATCCATAATGGAATCAGTTATGCAGGAGCAATGGTAGTGGACAGGAACTGTGTTATTTGTGCAACCTTCTTTGCCACCAGGAACTTCAGACCAGAAAGCTCTAACCCAGGTTTTAAAACTGGTAAAAGGAGTCACAACCACCATCTACACTGACAGCAGATATGCCTTTCGTATGGCTTATGTACATGGGTCCATATATCAAGAAAGGAAATTATTGACTACTGAAGGAAAAACCATAAACAATAAGAAAGGAATACTTGCTGTACTGGAGGCATTGTGGCTTCCTCTCAAAGTAGCTATAATTCATTGCCCTGGGCATCAGAATGGGACATAAGAAATAGTCTGAGGGGAAAAGGCTAGAATATAAAGCCAAAGTGTAGGCTGAACAAGACTCTACTGCCAACATCCTGGTAGCTTTGCAGCCCCTGCACTCCCAGCCATATCTGAATATACTGCAGATATACCCTGAGTATATCAGGTAAAATGCCAAGGAGTTTACAGAAAAGACAGATGGTTGCTGACCTCTGAAGCTTGTACTATCCTACCTAAGGAGTTTGCTAAGCAACTCATCCATCAGATTTATCAAGCTTTATACCTGATCATCAAAAAACCGAAAGAATTTCTATGAGGAGCAAGGTATAAAATACTTGACTTAGGACACGTGATTTATCAGGTAGTCTCAGACTATGCTACCTACCAGGCTGTAAACTACTCAAGCCCCAACCAAAGACCTGCTCAAGGAATCAGAATCATGGGTCAATGGCCAAGAGCTAATTGGGAAATAGATTATACAGAAATAAAACTAGGAACATATGTATATAAGTATGTGCTATTTTTCATAGATATCTTTTCAGGATGGATAGTAACCTACTCAACAAGGAAGGAGACTGCCAATGTAGTGGCAAAGAAGCTCCTGGAAGACATCATACCCAGGTACGGTTTGCCTACCCTGATTGGGTCTGATAGTGGACAAGCATTCATCTCTAAGGTAATTCAATCTCTAGCACAGATTCTGTGGACCAATTGGATATTACATTGTGCATATAGACCCCAGAGTTCATGGCAAGTAGAGAGTGTAAATCGGACTCTGAAGGAGACCTTGACAAAATTAACCCTTGAAAACGTTGCTGATTGGGTTTCCCTCCTACCTTATGCCTTATATAGGGCTAGGAACACCCCTATACTTAAGGTCTCACCCCCACTTTGAGATCCCATGTGGGAGGTCCCCTTCCATGCTGCCTAACTTCCAGTCTGATATCTTAGCTGAATATGACCAACCTAAGTTTTTTAGATCCTTTGAAGCCCTCCATAGGGTCCAGAAGCAATTCTGACCTGCCAACCTCCAGGTTTATGAGTCTGCTCCTCCCTGTAACCCCCATTGCTTTGAATTAGGTGACAATGTCTGGATTAAGAGACATAACCACGGGATTTTGAAACCTTGCTGGAAAGGATCTCACACCATGATCCTGACCATGCCAATGCCGTTAATGTGGACAGGATCAGGATGTGAATATAACACTCCAAGAGAGAGACAATTAATTCAACAGTTGAAGTCCCAGTAGTGGAGACTTCAAGGTGAACCACCACAAGAACAAAAGAATGTAACCCCACACCCTCTCTATCCACTGAAACTGTGACCCCAGTGTTGCTTGCTGCAACAGTTACTAGCCCCCTTACTATCTGGTACCACCAGAGGGTGATGAAACAACTTTCTCAATAAGTTCACAGAGGCTTGCAAGAAGGCAGATTGAACTGCTGGTTCTTAACTCCTCTCCCCCCTGACTTAACACAGAACTGCTTGTTATAGGATAGGGACTCTGCATTGGAAATAATGTACCCCCAGTCATGCCCACATCTAGACCTTCATTGTAACACCTACTTTTCCAGTATATATGATGCCCCTAGAGAATGCTTTGTGAGCTTGTACCTTGGAGTTTCATGCATTTATGGCCTAGTTGTAAGTACAACTGAGGACTTTTATGTTCTAGTACAGTTTGTACACAGAGTGACTTACTACTCTGGGGAGGATATCTTCAACCAGCTAGGACCTCCAAACAATCTGGTCAAACAAAATGGTGGCCATTTCTGCTATATAAGGCTGACTAGAGCTGCTAGTATAGTGGTCTCTGCCCTAGTACTCCAAGGTAAAAACTACAAGGCCCTACAGATAGTGATAGATGCAGATATAAAGGAGATGGAAAAGTTTACCACAGCCCTTCAGGATTCCCTATTCTCTTGGGTAAACATAGTCTTACAGAATATAAAAGGACTAGACTTGCTGTTCTTCCAGCAGGGTGGACTCTGTACAGCCTTAGGTGAGGAATGTAGTTTCTATGTTAACCACTCAAGGGTGGTCAAAAAATTCATGTCTTTTGTCAGAAAGAAAGTATAAGAGAGAAGAATAGAAAGAGAACAGTCTCCCTCTTGAACAGGTCTCCATGCTTGATTATACTTGTCTCTTTCCTGATCAGTTCTCTTATCCTACTGATGTTAGCCTTGATTTGTGGTCCCTGAATGTAATTCTCAAACAACAATATCAGCCCATAAAACATCTCAAGGATTTGAGATGGCCCTAAACTGACAGTGGGAATGAGAAGGCTGGGTTACTCAAACTGGCAATTCAGGAGAGGAGGCCTAAGAACTGGGCAAGTCCAGACAAGCCCAGGCAAGTCAGTTACTAGAAAAATATACCCCAGACTTGAAACAGTGAGTCAGGATATGTCCTGCCATTAGAAGCTACCCTGACATATGACCTGAAGCAAGGGTAATAGGTCAGAAACTGTTTACAAACTTCCCCAGCAAGAGTTTCTAGATCCCATGCCCCAGTAATGCTTCTGGTATGTCCCTGGAGATGGAAGAAGATAAAGGTCACCTACCCTAGGATTTTCCTAATGTGCTTTAAATCAAGCCTGCAAGCTCACTTGGTTGTTTCCATCTTTGAATGGGAGATCCCAGCACGCTGGACTTCTGTAGAATGAAACACTCTTTGCTTTTACATACTACTTGAGTCTGGGGTATCATTCTTCAATGAATCATGGACACTTAGAATACTAGTGAATTGGAATAGTGTTGCAACAGATCTGACAGTGTTTTGGGTAAGATTGTGGAAGGACTTTCAAACTTTGTACAAAAAATGCCATTGAGTATTCAGTGCTTGGTAAGTAGTTCTTTGGGAGCTGGGAATATACGAATGTTGATGGCAATGCAGAAGGCTAAGGCCTGGCTTGAAAAGTTTCAGGGGCAATTTTTAAAGATGCTATAAGGGCCATTTGCTATTTTGAATTAAGATTCTGTGGTTCTAGTCAGCTGAGTCTGAAGAGTGAGCTGTGTGGTTTACAGAAAACCAACACCATTAAAGTGAAACCTTTGCATTATTGGTTATTGACTACTGTTATGTTCATGAATTATTATTGAAAATTGGTGAGGGTTAACTGAAGCTAAGAAATAAGTGGTGATATCCTCCAAATATATCCATTTGCCCAAGAATTTCATTAACTCATTTTTTTTAATAGCTGAGTAGTACTCCATTGTATAAATGTTACATTGTATAAATGTTTATACATTTTCTGTATCCATTCCTCTATTGAGGGACATCTGGGATCTTACCAGCTTCTGGCTATTATAGATAAGGCTGCTAGGAATGTAGTGGAGAATGTGTCCTTATTACCAGTTGGAACATCTGGGTATATGCATAGGAGAGGTATTGTTGGATCTGCCAGTAGTACTACGTCCAGTTTTCTGAGGAACTGCCAGACTGATTTCCAGAGTGGTTGTATAAGCTTGCAATCCCACCAGCAATGGAGGAGTGTTCCTCTTTCTCCACATCCTCACCAGCATCTGCTCTTACCTGAGTTTTTGATCTTAGCCATTCTGA
>NC_034608.1:88284689-88289492 GCF_900095145.1 Mus pahari
AGGAAGACCAACATGTGGATACTTCATTCCTCCTTAGAATAGAGAACAAAATACCCATGAAAGGAGTTACAAAAACAAAGTTTGGAACTAAAACGAAAGGATAGACTATTTAGAGACTATCCCACCCGGGGATCCTTCCAATCATCAGCCACCAAACCCGGACACTATTGTACAGGCCAGCAAGATTTTGCTAAAGGGACCCTGACATAGCTGTCTGGTATGAGGCTATGCCAGTAACTGACAAATACAGAAGTGGATGCTCACAGTCATCCATAGGATGGAACACAGAGCCCCCAATGGAAGAGCTAGAGAAAGAACCCAAGCTGCTGAAGGTGTCTGCAACTCTATAGGTGGAACAACAATATGAACTAACCAGTACCTCAGAGCTCATGTCTCTAGCTGCATATGTAATAGGAGATTGCCTAGTTGGCCACCATTGGGAAGAGAGTCCCCCTAGGTCTTGCAAACTTTATATGCCCCAATACAGGGGAGTGCCAGGGTCAAGAATTGGGAGTGGGTGGGTAGAGGAGCAGGGTGGGGGGAGGGTATAGGGAACTTTCAGGATAGCATTTGAAATATAAATAAAGAAAATATCTATTAATACAATAATAAAAAAAAATAGTGGTGGTTAAGAAGATAGCAGCAGGCTGATCCTGTGCCACAGGGCCTGGAGCTGATCCTGAGCCACAGTGCTCCACATCCTAATAATGACAAGGAGAGAGCTGATCTCCCAAGAGTGCTGACACATTTGTGAGCACAAGTAAAACCACCACTTCTGCTCAAATTTCTGCCCCAAGAGGGTTCTACCAAGAGCCATCAGGATACAGGAGTCAAGGAACAACCAGGGACAGGATCCCTCCAATTTCAGTCTATACCTTGTGCAATAGTTCTCCATGCCCAAATTCCTCCTAAAGAGAACTGGTCTTCCAGGAGAACTGACATGGAGACTTTCAGGAGGGACAAGCCACAGTCAGAGACAGCAAAACAAGCTAGCACCAGAGATAACAAGATGGCAAGAGGCAAGGGCAAGATCATAAACAATAGAAACCAAGACTACAAGGCATCATCAGAACCCAGTTATCCCACCACAGCAAGCCCTGGATACATCAACACACAAGAAAAGCAAGACTGATTTAATATCACATCTCATGAAAATGATAGAGGACTTTAAGAAGACAAAATAATTCACTTAAAGCAATACAGAAGAACACAGGTAAACAGGTAGAAGCCCTTAAAGAAGAAACACAAAAATCCCTTAAAGAATTACAGGAAAACACAACCAAACAGGTGAAGGAATTGAACAAAACCATCAAGGATCTAAAAACAGAAATAGGAACAATAAAGAAATCAGAAAGGGAGACAACCCTAGAGTAAGTATACCTAGCAAAGAGATCGGGAGTCATAGATGCAACACCAACAGAATATAAGAGATAGAAGATAGACTCTCAGGTACAGAAAATAGCATACAAACCATGGACACAACAGTCAAAGAAAATGCTAAAAGCAAAAAGATCCTAACCCAAAACATCCAGGAAATCCAGGACATGATGAGATGAGGATACCTAAGGATAATAGAAATAGAAGAAAGTGAAGACTCCCAAATTAAATGGCCAGTAAATATCTTCAACAAAATTATAGAAGAAAACTTCCCTTACCTAAAGAAAGAAATGCCCATAAATACACAAAAAGCCTACAGAACCCCAAATAGACTGGACCAGAAAAGAATTCCTCCTGTCACTTAATAATCAAAATACCAAATGTACAAAACAAAGAAAGAATATTAAAAGCAATATGGTAAAAAGTTCATATAACCTATAAAGGCAGATCTATCAGAATTATGGCAGACTTCTCACCAAAGACTATGAAAGCTAGAATATCCTAGGAAAATGTCATACAGACCCTAAAAGAACACAAATGCCAGCACAGGCTACAATATCCAGCAAAACTCTTAATTACCATAGATGTAGAAACAAAGATATTCCATGACAAAATCAAATTTACCCAATATTTCCCCACAAATCCAGCCCTACAAAGGAGAATAGACTGAAACTTCTAACACAAGGAGGGAAACTACACCCTAGAAGAAGCAGTAAAGTAATCTTCCTTCAACAAACCCTAATAAAGATACCCACTCATACATTGAAAAAAAAACAACAAAAATAACAAGAAGCAAAAATCACTATTTCTTAATATCTCTTAGCACTGATGGACTCAATTCTTCAACAAAAAGACATAGACTAACAGACTGGATAAATAAATAGAACCCAGCATTTTGCTGAATAAAAGAAACTCATCTCAGTGTCAAAGACAGACACTATATCAGAGTTAAAGGCTGGCCAAAAATTTTCCAAGTAAATGGTCCCAAGAAACAATCAGGTGTAGCCATTTTAATAGTAAATAAAATCAACTTTCAACCAAAAGTTATCAAAAAGGATAAGGAAGGACACTTCATACTTACCAAAGGAAAAAAAAATCTACCAAGATGAACTCTCAATTCTGAACATCTATGCTCCAAATGCAAGGGAACTTACTTTCATAAAAGAAACTCTAAAGTTCAAAGCACATATTCCACCTCACACAATAATAGTGGAAAGAGGAGAATTGCAGGCTGGTCTCCAGTCAAGCTGAAGTCTGGACCCTGATGGTCATAATTCACACCTATATGACATGGTAGGTGTTCCCTTCAAGCACCTAGAACTCTGGCCCCTGCCTAAGGTACCACCTTGCACAGCCCCCACAAGAGAAACATCGTCATTGGTCATGTAAGCAATGGCCCAAGCTTCTGACCCTCAGGCTAAACTCCTCCCCAGTTACCTAGCAACAGTGAAGACCATAAAAAGGGGTGTTCAGCCCATCATGCTCTCTTCTCTTACTCTTAACCTCTTACTCCTTTGTCCTCTCACTTCTCTCTCTTCTCTCCTCTCTCCTTTCTCTTTTTTTCTCCTCTCCTCTCTCTCTCTCTCTCTCTCTCTCTCTCTCTCTCTCTCTCTCTCTCTTCCCCTTTCTTTTCTATTTTCTATCTCTTAAATCATAGAGTCTCTGCTCTGCTCCATCAAGGCCTGCTGCACACTCTGCTCATGTCTGGGAACTTCTTTTCCTATCCCCTCTGTCCCACAACCCTGGAGTGATAGCAAGGTAGCTCCAGAGGGGAATCCCCAACCAGGCTGCCCTTTCGCCACCCCTCCACCACCACCACTAAGTGCCTGGCAGTCTCCCCACGCCTGACTGACCAGAGAATAGGGAAACTCTGGAGGGGCGTTGGGCATCCTTTTCCTTCCCCACTTCTCCCAGGCCTCCCTGGGCCTCCCTTTATTTTATTTTGTTCCCAACAACTGGGTAGCAGAGAATGGTTATGCCATGCCATCCGCACTAGACAGAAAAGGCTGAAGAAAACTTTGCACAGAGACCAACATCAGTTTCCCAAGGAGACCATGAGTGATCAAGTTTAAAAATTTGGCTTTTTATTTTCTTTCTCTCCAAAGTGTTCCTGGGCATGCTTCCTCCCTCTCCCTTTTCTCTTTCTCAGGGTTTACTACCACTGCTGGCTTTGCCCAGCCCCATACCCCCCCCCCATCTTGCATTCAGCTTTGAGTTGTGTAAGCCCAACTGGGCAGTGATTGACAACTACGTGGGCAGAAAATGCTTTGCCCCAGTGGGCAAATAACCCAGCTAATTTCCTTGCTTTAGGCTTTGTCAGACCAGTTGGGTAGTGCCTGTTTAAATTGGTCCCCTTTTCCCTGAATTCTGCTGCTCCTCCCCTTCACCACAGCAGTGCAGAAAAGTGCAGCCCACACCGAGATTTTGGCTCCGACCCACAGTAGGGTCATGGACTTACAAAGGAACAAAGATGGGTCAGACTATGGTCTGGCCAACAAGGCAGGCAAGGTGCGGGTAAAATAACTGCAACAAGTGAGTGGGGGCAAAAGAGCCAAGGCAGTCACTGCATGGGCATGGCCACTGCGACTGGTGGATACCACTTAACCCTTTACTCTCCAGTTCCTAGGGAAAAAAAACGGAGGATACCCCTGACCCCATCCAGATAAGCCCATGAAAACTGCATAAAAGCTGTGCCCCCTACAGGAATACCTGAATCATGTCTTTAACCTTTGCTTCTTTTCTAAATGCTCCTTTTTCTCTCTAGTATTCATGATATATGTCTAAAAATTCTAAAAATTCTTTCAACTTGTTTAAAATTTCCTTTAAGGTGCAAAAATCGCCCAATCCTTAATTAATAACTGGTTTTCTTTTACAGAAGAACTGTTAACTGCCTACCTCAGTTACACAATTAACATGATATTTTCTTTCTTAGTCATCCAAAGTGGACTGTGATGTGCTCTTAAGCAAAGCATTGCAGACATAACTTTTGCTATCCACACTATGCAGATATCCTCTGCTGGTGTTCTGCTCTTTTGTTATAATTACTCTACAGGTCTATCTCCACATGGAACCTACTGCCTAAGATCCATCTGAAACAGTGCCATCTACAGAGACCTACAGACAAAGCTGCCTTCCTCCAAAAATCTCATCTGACTGAGGGCTCCTGAGACAAATGCTGAACCACAGAAGACAGACAAGGGACCTTCCAGCTACAGATGGACTCTTTTTACTAACGCCAAATGGCTACTGAACTTTGGGGAAAGTTATGATAGTGAGGAAAGCATAATGTTTCTCTAGATTAATTAATTGCTGTTCAAATGTACCCTCAAATTGTAGTGCCTATGAAACACTTCCTTAGTTAGAGTCACACGAAGGTATTTTATATTTTTTGTGACTATTGTGAAGGGTGTTGTTTCCCTAATTTCT
>NC_034608.1:88290705-88298944 GCF_900095145.1 Mus pahari
TAAGGGTTTATCTATCTTGTTGATTTTCTCAAAGAACCAGCTCCTGGTTTGGTTGATTCTTTGAATAGTTCTTTTTGTTTCCACTTGGTTGATATCAGCCCTGAGTTTGATTATTTCCTGCCATCTACTCCACTTGGGTAAACTTGCTTCCTTTTGTTCTAGAGCTTTTACATGTGCTGTCAAGCTGCTAGTGTATGTTCTTTCTAGTTTCTTTTTGGAGGCACTCAGAGCTTTGAGATTTCCTCTTAGTACTGCTTTCATTGCGTCCCATAAGTTTGGGTATGTTGTGGCTTCATTTTCATTAAAAACAATCTTTAATTTCTTTCTTTATGTCTTCCTTGAACAAGGTATCATTGAGAAGAGTGTTGTTCAGCTTCCACATGAATGTTGGCTTTCTATTATTTATGCTGTTATTGAAGATCAGCCTTAGTCCATGGTGATCTGATAGGATGTATGGGACAATTTCANTATTTTTGTATCTGTTGTGGCCTGTTTTTTGACAAATTATATGGTCAGTTTTGGAGAAGGTACCATGAGGTGCTGAGAAGAATGTATATCCTTTTATTTTAGGATAAAATATTCTATAGATACCTGTTAAATCCATTTGTTTCATAACTTCTGTTAGTTTCACCATGTCTCTGTTTAGTTTCTGTTTCCAGGATCTTTCCATTGATGAGAGTGTGTTGTTGAAGTGTTCTCCCATTACTATTGTGTGATGTAATGTGTGCTTTACTAAAATTTCTCTATTGAATGTGGCTACCCTTGATTTTGGAGCATAGATACTAAGAATTCAGATTTCATCTTGGAAGATTTTACCTTTGATGAGTATGAAGTGCCCCTCCTTGTCTTTTTTGATAACTTTGGGTTGGAAGTCAGTTTTATTCAATATTAGAATGGTTACTCCAGCTTGTTTCTTTTGACCATTTGTTTGGAAAATTGTTTTCCAGCCTTTCACTCTGAGGCAGTATCTGTCTTTTTCACTGAGGTGGGTTTCCTGTATGCAGCAAAATGTTGGGTCCTGTTTTTGTAGCCAGTCTGTTAGTCTATGTCTTTTTATTGGGGAATTCAGTCCATTTATATTAATAGGTATTAAGGAAAAGGAATTTTTGCTTCCTGTTATTTTTGTTGTTAGAGTTGGGATTCTGTTCTTGTGACTGTCTTCTTTTAGGTTTGTTGTAGGATTACTTTCTTCCTTTTTCTAGTGCATAATTTCTTTCCTTGTATTAGTGTTTTCCTATTATTATTCTTTGAAGAGCTATATTCGTGGAAAAATATTGTGTGAATTTGGTTTTATCATGGAATACTTTGGTTTCTCTATGGTAATTGAGAGTTTTGCCAGGTATAGTAGCCTAGGCTGTCATTTGTGTTCTCTTAGGATCTGTATAACATCTGTCCAGGATTGTCTGGCTTTCATAGTCTCTGGTCAGAAGTCTGGTGTAATTTTAATAGGTCTGCCTTCATATGTTACTTGACCTTTTTCCCTTACTGCTTTTAATATTGTTTTTATTTAGTGCATTTGTTGTTCTGATTATTATGTGTCAGGAGGAATTTCTTTTCTGGTCCAGTCTATTTGGAGTTCTGTAGGCTTCTTGTATGTTCCCGGGCATCTCTTTAGGTTGGGGAAGTTTTCTTCTATAATTTTGTTGAAGATATTTACTGGCCCTTTTAGTTGAAAATCTTCATTCTCAACTCTACCTATTAATCTTAGATTTGGTTTTCTCATTGTGTCCTGGATTTCCTTCATGTTTTGGGTTAGGATCTTTTTGCATTTTGCATTTTCTTTCATTGCTGTGTACATGATTTCTATGGAGTCTTCTGTACTTGAGATTCTCTCTTCCATCTCTTGTATTCTGTTGCTGATGTTCTCGTCTATGATTCCTGATTTCTTTCCTAGGATTTCTATCTCCATAGTTCTTTCCCTTTGTGATCTCTTTAATGTTTCTACTTCCATTTTTAGATCCTGGATGGTTTTGTTAAATTCTATCACCTGTGTGGTAGTTTTTCCTGTACCTCTCTAAGGGATTTTTGTGCTTCTTCTTTAAGGGCTTCTAGTTGTTTCCCTGTATTTCCTTCTTAAAGTCCTCCATCATCATCATGAGAAGTGACTTTAGATCCATGTCTTGCTTTTCTGGTGTGATGGTATATTCAGGACTTGCTATGGTAGAAGAGTTTGGTTCTCATGATGACATGTTACCTTGGTTTCTGTCTCTTCTGTTCTTATACGTGGTTCCTGCCATCTGATTATCTCTAGTGCTTGCTGCCCTCAATATATCTGATTGGAGCCTGTCCTTACTATAATTCCAGCTGATTCAGGACTCCTCAGAGTCCAACTTTCTCTGTGATCCTTTGATTATAGGCTCCTGTGAACCTGAGATTCTGGGTGTGTAAGAGTTCTTGGCAGTTATCCTTCCTCTGTTATCCTAAGATCCTGGGCGTGTTTCAGTGCCTGGAAGTGGTGTCTTCTTTGAGGACTGTGGAGCTGTGTGGTCTGTTTAAAACCAAGGTAACCCAGTACTGATCAGAAGGAACCTGAGCTTCTGGTCAGGCAGGGATCTGGTGTCCTTGTTCCTGCTGTCACAGGCCTGTCACAATTGGTTTGGAACAGATATTGTGTTCCACTTATCCTAAGATTGAATGGAGAGTCCTCTGGGGACCATGAGGGTATCTGCCAATTCTGCAACCAAGGTGACCCGGTGCTGGCGCGAACAGGAAGGGATTTGTACCCCTGGTTTGGCTGGCTTTCTGTTTCCCTACTGCTATCTCAGGTCCAGCAAGATTGGATTGGAACTGATGTTGTGTTCCACTCACCAGTGATCCTAAGATGTGTGGAGAGTTTTCTGGGGACCCTGGGGGTGTCCGCTGATTCTGTGCCCAAGGTGACCCAGTGCTAGCACCGACTGGCAGGGCTTCTTTATGTTTTTAATGTGAGAACTTGGGGATGAATGAGAATGGAAAGGTTGTGGCTTAACAGTAATATGTTTGTATGTCAAGGAGTCAGTTGTAATAGTTTTATGTCAACTTGACACCAGCTGAAGTTATCTGAGAGTAGGGAACCTCAAGTAAGAAAATGCCTCTATATGGTTGGGCTGCAGTTGACCTTCTCTGCTCTGTCTTTTCCCCAGATCCAACCCCTCAGTTTTATTGCTGCCCACCCACATTTCTAGGAGCTCCAAACAGAGTATTTTCCCTCAGTCTGCCTCCCCTCATACACACCTCTATATTCCAGCTTCCAACACCAGTAGGCATCTCCTGCAAAAACACCAGCTGCCAGCTGTGCAGGTCAGGTAAACAGATAATACACAGACATCTTATTCTCCAAAATATCCAGAGAAAACATAGAAACTAAGGAACAAAACACCCACCCAACCAAGACAAACCCAGAAATAAGTACCTATATCCATATCATCCCAAACCCTGCCTAGACTTCAGCCTAAGGGCACAATCAATAACAGCCAGGACAATATGTCTCCACCAGAGAAAACCAATCCTACTACAAAAGGCCCCAAATATTCCAACACAACCAAAGCATAAGGAAAATCCTTTAAAACTAACCATATGAACATAATAGAGTCCTTAAAGACACAATGAAAAAATTCTTTAAAGAACCCTAGAAAATACAAACAGTTCAAGGAAATGAATAAAACAGTTCAAGACATGAAACTGGAAACAGAAGCAATAAAGAAAACATAAGCTGAGGGAATTCTAGAAATGAAAAATTTAGGAATTCAAGTAGGAACTACAGTGACAAGCTTTACCAATAGAATAAAAGAGTTGAAAGACAGACCCTCAGGTGTTGAAGGTACAATAGAAGAAATGGATACCTTAGTCAAAGAAATGTTAAATCTAAAACATACTTGACATAAAACATTCAGGATGTCTGGGACACTATGAAAGGACCAAACCTAAGAATAATGGAAGAGAGGAAGGAAAATAATCCTAGCTCAAAGGCCTCAGATAAGAATAGGTGCAGAGACCTGCATAGTGCCCGAATTTATACAGAAAGAATAGGCTAAATTAGAGGTCTCTGTTAAAACCCTCCCATCAGACCTCAGGGAATCCCACGAAGAAGAAGCAGAAATATTTTATGATTCAGGGGTGATGAAGGACACCAGGAGAACCCAACCCTCTGAATCAACTACACAAGGTGCTTATGAGCTCATAGACCCTGAAGCATTAAACACAGGACCTCTGCATATATATTATAACTATAATAATGTATAATATATGTTATAATATAATATATAATACTATAATACATAATATATGATATGTTGTATGTTAATATGTTATACTATATATAAATATATAATATATAGTGCATTATGTGCATTAGCATATATGTTATATATTATAGCTATTAGTTTAGTATTTTTATGGGACTCCTGCCTATGAGATCCAGTAGGTCTCTGACTCTTTTGCCTGCTGATAGGACTCTTTTCCTCCTGTTGGGTTGTAGTGTCCAATTTTGATGTGAACATTTTTGCTGCATCTTATTATATTTTATTTTTCATGTTTTTTAGTCTCTTAGAAACCTGTTCTTTTCTAAACAGGTTTTCTTCTAGAGCAGCATAAGGGGAGTGGGTCCAAAGGGGAGGGAAGGTGATAGGGAACCAAGTGGAATAGAAGGAAGGGAAACTATAATCAAGACAGATTGTATGACAAAGGGATATTTTCCATTTAAAAAATCAAGCTGTAAGCAAGACTGCAGGGCATATTCTGATTTAGTTTAGTTTTGTTTTGTTTTGTTTTATTAGATATTTTCTTTATTTACATTTCAAATGTTATCCCCTTTCTTGATTTCCCCTCCAAAATCCCACTATTCCCTACCCCCTTCCCCTGCTCACCAACCCACCCACTCCCACTGCCTGGCCCTGGCATTCCTCTACACTGGGGCATAGAACCTTTCCAGGACCAAGGGCCTTTCTTCACATTGATGACTGACAAGGCCATCCTCTGCTACATATGCATCTGGAGCCATGGGTCCCTCCATGTGTACTCTTTAGTTGGTGGTTTAGTTCCTGGGAACTCTGGGGGTACTGGTTGGTTCATATTGTTGTATCTCCTATGGAGCTTCAAACCCCTTCAGCAACTTGGGTCCTTTCTCTAGTTCCTCCATTGGGGACTCTGTGCTCCCTCCAAAGGTTGACTGAGAGAATCCAACTCAGTATTTTTCAGGCACTAGTAGATTCCCTCAGGAGACAGCCATATCAGGCTCCTGTCAGCAAGCACTTCTTGGCATCCATAATAGTGTCCATATTTGGTGACCATATGGGATGGATCCCAGGTAGGGCAGTCTCTGGATCACCTTTCCTTCAGTCTCTGCTCCATACTCTGTCTCCATATTTCCTTTGTTGATTATGCCCTTTGGTGGCCATATTCTTAATTAATGATTGATATGGGAGGTCAGTGTGGGAAGAGAAATTTCAAAGGCTAGGTTCAGATGTAGAGATTAAGAAAATAGAGAGTGATGTGGAGAGAGAGAGGGAGGCCATTGGTAAGTCCTTCATATTGAGCTTAACAACAGGTTTCAATCATTTCCTATCCCTAGGAAGAAAAATGTTTTTATACTCCTTGTCATAAATATTTTTCATATTTATCAATGTTTATTTACTTACAACAGACCTCACCATTTGCCAGTGTCAACAGTTCTTCTGGGATGTTCAGTTCTACTCTACACAGTCCCATGATACACGAAAGCCATAAAGCAGGGTACTTGAGAATTCCAACTTCCAACTTCAGGGTGCCACTGCATAGGCCTGTCTTTCAGACAACTTGGACAACTTTTTTAAACTCACTGAGAACCAGGTTATTTATCTAAAAACAGGGACATTAGCAGAAACATCTACTTAGTACACTATGAGGAGCATGTGAGTCCATGAGAACTCTCACCGTGGCACATAGTAAAGACTACTATGTAAATTTCATTGAAAGTCCTCTCTCTCCCCCCCGTGTGTGTGTGTGTGTGTGTGTGTGTGTGTGTGTGTGTGTTTGTGTGTGTGTGTACAAATGATCACACACACACACATGCCCACACAAATTTAGAGGACCTAGTGTAGACCCATGGAGGCCCTGTGTTTGATGCTTCAGTCTGTATGAGCTCAGGAACATCTTGTTTAGTTGATTTAGTTGGATTCAAAGGGTTCTGATTTTCTGGTATCCTCCATCTGTCCCTCCAGCCCAACCACTGCATGACTCTTTTAATCTTTCTACTTTCGCTTCATGGAATTCCCTGAGATCTGGGGAATTTTATGAAGAATTCTCCACATTATGTCTGGCTGTGGGTCTCTGCATCTGTTCTCATCTGCTGTGAGAGGAAGCCTCTCTAGTGATGACTAAAGCACTATCTATGACTATAGAAGAAAATCATTAAGAATCATTGATTTTTGTTTGCTTGCTTGTGTAGGCCAACAGTATTTAGTTTTACCCTCAATCTCTGGGCTATCTAGTCTCTTGTTTTTGGTTACCCAAACGGTGCTGGATGTGGTTCCTTCTCATGGAGTGGACCTTAGACCAAATAAGAGATTAACTGTCTCTTCCCGCTCATTCTGTGCCATCATCATTTTAACATATTTTGCAGTTAGGACCAATTGTAGGTCAAAGGTTTGTGGTTGGGTTGGTGTGGATATTTCACTTTTGGTAGCCTTCAGAGTACCTTTCTGCACCAATAGACTAGAGTGTAGGGGTAAGGACTCTGTATAGGTACCAGCTTAATGTTTACATGGTCAATGAAGTTTATGGGTGTGATTGCCCTTGTAAATCTGTCAGATTGTTAAAAGCAGTCTTTGGTCTTAGCAACAGCCTGGGTTGTTTGGGAATTTTCATGGTAATCCTTGTCCAATGACTTAATACATTCTAGTAGCAGCAATAGAAGGCTTGACCGGTTACTAGAGTTGCCACTTGAGTCACTGTAAATCCCATTATGAGAAATCCTCATTAGGATCACCTTCATAGATGCCAAGAAATTTCTTCTGTACTAGGATTCCACATAATCTCCTAAGTGCTCTCTCAATTCCAGTCCTCTCTCAATTCCAGTCTTCCCTCTCTCTCTCTCTCTCTCTCTCTCTCTCTCTCTCTCTCTCTCTCTCTCTCTCTCTCACCATCGCATCTCAATATTTTTCTTAAGTTGAAATTTTCCTTCTAGCATTCTGTAGGGCTGTATTTTAGATAGGCATTGCTTAAATTTGACTTCATTATGGAGTATCTTTTCCTTATGTATATTCTTTATATATAGTGATTGAAGTGATTGAATTTTTTTTTGCTGGGCTGGCAGGTGTGGTGTCTTAGAGCCTAGAGCACATTTTTTCCAGGGCCTTTTCCTTTTAGAGAATCCATTGAAGAAACAGGTATGATTCTTATAGGTCTGCCTTTATATGTTACTTGATATTTTTCCCTTTTACTCTTTTTCTGTTTTATATAATTAATGTTTTGATTACTATATGGACAGCGAACTTTATTTTCTGGTTTTATATGTTTGGTATTATGTGTGCTTCTTGTACCTTTAATAGGCATCAACTTCTTTGCTTAGAAAATTTTTCTTCTATATTTTTGTTGAGAATTTTTTCTGGGAATTTGACCTGGGTTTCATATCCTTCCTCTATTCCTTTAATCGTATGTTTGATCTTCACAATAGTCATAAACAATATAAAATACCTTGGTGTGACTCTAACTAAGGAAGTGAAAGATCTGTATTATAAGAACTTGAAATCCCTAAAGAAAGAAATTGAAGAAGATCTCAGAAGATGGAAATATCTCTCATGCTCATGGATTGGCAGGACTAACATAGTCAAAATGGCCATCCTGCCAAAAGCAATCTACAGATTCAAAGCAATCCCCATCAAAACTCCAACCCAATTTTTCACCGAGTTAGAAAGGGAAATTTGCAAATTCATCTGGAATAATAAAAAACCTAGGATAGCAAAAACCATTCTCAACAATAAAAGAACCTCTGTTAGAATCACAATGCCTGACCTTAAGCTGTACTACAGAGCAATTGTGATAAAAACTGCATGGTACTGGTACAGTGACAGACATGTAGATCAATGGAAAAGAATTGAAGATCCAGAAATGAATCCACACACCTATGGTCACTTGATTTTTGACAAGGGAGCTAAAACAATCCAGTGGAAAAAAGACAGCATTTTCAACAAATGGTACTGGCACAACTGACAGTTATCATGTAGAAGAATGAGAATTGATCCATTTTTGTCTCCTTGTACAAGGATCAAGTCTAAGTGGATCA
>NC_034608.1:88301424-88338482 GCF_900095145.1 Mus pahari
CATTGGATCTCATTAGAGATGGTTGTGAGCCACCATGTGCTTGTTGGGAATTGAACTCAGAACCTCTGGATGACCAGTCAGAGTTCTTAACCTCTGAGCCATCTCTCTAGTCCCCTAATTGTTTCTTAGTGTTTTCCCTAGTTTCTTTAGAATTGTATTCACTTCCTCAACTTGTTTATTTGTGTTTTCCTAGATTTCTTTAAGGGATTTATTAATTTCTTTTTATAGGACTTCTATTCTGGCATATGCAATAGTGTCTGGGTTTGGTGGTTGTATATGGGATGGATCCCTGGGTGGGGCAGTCTCTGGATGGTCTTTCCTTCCTTCTCAGCTTTGAACTTTGTCTCTGTATCTCATATACAACCACCAAACCCAGACACTATTGCATATGCCAGAAAGATTTTGCTGACAGGACCCTGACATAGCACTCTCTTGTGAGGTTATGCCAATGAAGACAAATACATTAGTAGATGCTCATAGTCATCTATTGGATGAAATACAGGGCCCCTAATGAAGGATCTAGAAAAAATACTCAAGGAGCTAAAGGGGTCTGCAACCCTATAGGAGGAACAACAATATTAACTAACCAGTACCACCTAAAGCTGTGTCTCTCGTTGCATATGTAGCAGAGGATGGCCTAGTCGGCCATCAATGGGAGAAGAGGCCCTTGGTATTGTGATGATCATATGCCCCAGTACAGGGGAATGCCAGGGCCAGGAAGCAGGATTGGGTGGGTTGGGGAGCAGGATGGGGGGGATAGTATAAGGGCCTTTGGGATAGCATTTGAAATGTAAATGAAGAAAATATCTAATAAAAATGCCTTAATAAAAAAGGACCTCTATTATCTATCAACTCCAATGCTTCATTTAAAAGAAAATCCATTCACAGAAACCTGACAAGATTTTTTACAGCTTTTCCCTCCTTACCAACTTAACTCAAATACATCAAAGGTTATTTTGTCCTGTGTCATGCTGTACTTCCAGGATTCTTTTAAATAGATGATTTTCCATGATTTAAAATAAATCATTCTCATTGTAAAATATTTGGGAAAAAAAGCAGAACAATATGAGTAAGAAAATCATTTCTCAAATCCTAACTCCCTGAAAAGCTGACTTTTAACCAACCACTTTAGGGAGATGAAAATTGTGTGTGTGTGTGTGTGTGTGTGTGTGTGTGTGTGTGTGTTTACATAACTAGTTTTGTTCCTCTTCAAGGTCTCATTCAATTCTCTAACCATCTCTGAAACAACTCTCTGACTCACTGAGGTACAAAGTATTGATGTCCTAATAGATCTCACCACACTAAACAAGGGTTCACTCTCTACATTGAGGAGTTTACATGGAATACTGGAAAAAGTGGAACAATGGGGCAAACACCAGGGGAAGGAGGAATGTGTTCATGTGTCCCTATTCTATTTACAGGGTTTGTGATCCTTGGTAAGTTTCCTAAATGTGCCATGACTCTGTACCTTCTTTTGTGAAGGAAAGGCAATGATTTCTGCAAGTGTAGGGTAGAATTCTTCAGTCTCATAATACATGTTCCCTTACTTGCAGTTTAATAACCTCTTACTAGAAGAAGGTATTTTTTTCTTCTTTCATGAGTCCATCCTACATTTTCTTCATTATTGTGATCCTAGATTCCTCTGGGAAAGCACTACTAACCCACCTAGACAAAGTGGTATAGTTAGAAATGACTTTATGCCTTGCTACAAGGAAGGGTTCATAAACTGATTTTGAGCACATATTGTAGAACTTTTCTTTCAACAGTAATGGTACAGGCTGCCATGTGTCCCCTCTGGAGACAATTCAGTGGCTATTAATGATACTTCCCTTGTCACTTGTAGGAAATAGAAACTCTGGCTCCCCTTGCTTTGAGGCTGGACTATGTGAAATCAATGCTTCTGGCTTCTATTAAAACAAGAAGTGTGTGTGTGTGTGTGTGTGTGTGTGTGTGTGTGTGTGTGTGTGTATGAGTGCATGTGACTGTAGAGTTGATTCACTGCTTCTAACACTTTAGTCCCATGGCTTGTCAGGCAAGTGCCTTTTGCACACTTGAGGCACTTCACCAGTCCTGTTGCTTTGCATTGTTTAAATCTTACAAATACTCATTAGTCATCCTGTTTACATTTTCAGATCAGTCTTAGGTTCACACAGAAACTGGGCAGAAGACTTTTTAATTTTTCACAACCCTTCTGGTGCCACTCATTGATAGTCTCTTCCTTGTATACAATGGAACCAACAGAACATCTGTTTCAAATGCTGAACATACAATGACCCAGAAGGCAGTTGTTCCAAAACACTATCAATCACAATGCAATAGAGGGCTCCTAAACCTGCCACTCAACACAGGTAGATTTGAACTAAAAAAGGAATTTGTAGAATATTTTAATTTTAAAAAGCTGACTGGCACATTCCACCACTGCTGGTGGGAATGAAAACAAGGACAACCACTTGGAAGTCAAGTTGGCAGTTTCTCAGAATATTGAGAATAGTTCTAACTCAGGACTCCTGGGCACTCCTGGGCATATACCCAAAAGATGCTTCACCATACTACAAGGACACTTGCTCTATGAACATAATATGTTCATAGCAGTTTTATTGATAACAGCCGGAAACTGGAAACAATGCAGATATCCCTCAATAGAAGAATGGATAAAGGAGATGTGGTTCATTTATACAAGGGAATACTATTCTGTTATTTAAAAAAGGACTTCATGAATTTTGCAGGCAAATGGATGGGACTAGAAAATGTCTCAAATGAGATTACCTGAAAACAAATGATATGCGTTGTATGTACTCACTTATAAGTGTATATTATCCATAAAGTACAGGATAACCATGTTATAATCTACAGACTCAAAAATGCTAAGTAACAAGGAGGACTCAAGAAGGATACTAGAACCTCACCCAGAAGGGAAAATAATATAGTCATCAGGATGGATCAAGACAACCATGTGGGAAAGGGGATTAGGAAGGGACTGGGGGGGGGTGTTAGATGTGAGAAGAGAGGCTGGGGTGAGAGGGATTGAAGAGTAAATGTGGTTTTGTCATGGAATATCTTGTTTTCTCCATCTATGGTAATTGAAAGCTTTGCTGAGTATCAAGTCTTGGCTGATATCTGTGGTCTGTTAGGATCTATATACATGACCTGGCCCTTCTGGCTTTTAGACTATCTATTGAGAATTCAGGTGCAATTCTGAAAGGTCCCCTCAAAAAATTTTTAATTCTTTATTTACATTTCAAATATTATCCCCTTTCCCGGTTTCCCTCCTGGAAACAGCCTATCACTTCCTACATTCCCCCTGCTAATATGAGGGTGCTCCTCCACCCACCCACCTGCTCCTACCTCCCCTACACTGGGGCATTTATGGAGCTTTCATAGGACAAAGGACCTTTCCTCCCATTGATGCATGACAAGGACATCCTCTGCTACATATGTAGCTGGAGCCATGTGTATTCCTTTGTTAGTGGCTTAGTCCCAGGGAGGTCTGAAGCGGTGGTGGTCTGCTTGATTGATATTTTTGTTCTTCCTATGGGGTTGCAAACCTCTTCCATTCCTTCAGTACTTTCTCTAACTCCTCTATTGGGGACCCTGTGCTTAATCCAATGGTTGATTGCAAACATCCGCCTCTGTATTTGTAAAGTTCTGGCAAGGCCTCTTAGGAGACAGCCATATCAGGCTCCTTTCAACATGAACTTCTTGGCACCCACAATAGTGCCTGGGTTTGGTAACTGTATATAGGATGAATCCCCAGGTGAACAGTCTCTGGAGATTCACTTTCCTTCAGTCTCTGCTCAACACTTTATCTCCATATTTGCTCCTGTGAGTATTTTGTTCTCCTTCTAAGAAGGAACGAAACATCCAAATTTGGTCTTCCTTCTTATTGAACTTCATGTGGTCTGTGAATTTTATCCTGGTTATTTGAAGATTTGGGGTTAATATCCACTTATAAGTAAGTGCATACCATGTGTGTCCTTTTGTGATTGGGTTACCTCACTCAGGATATTTTCTAGTTCTATCAATTTGCCTAAGAATTTCATAAATTCATTGTTTTTAATAGCTAAGTGGTGCTCCATTGTGTAAATGTACCACATTTTCTGTATCCACTCCTTTGTTGAAGGATATCTGGGTTCTTTCAAGCTCCTGGCTATTGTAAATGAGGCTTCTATGAACATAATGGAGCATGTGTCCTCCCTTGCAATTTTTATTAGATATTTTCTTTATTTACATTTCAAAATTTATCCCTTTCCTAGTTTCCTCTCCAACAATCCTCTATTCCCTCCCCACTTCCCCTGCTCCCCAACCTCACCACTCCCACTTCCTGGCATTGGCATTCCACTACACTGGGGCATAGAGCCTTCACAGGATGAAGGGCCTCTCCTCCCATTCATGACTAACAAGTCCATCCTCTGCTACATATGCAGCTAGAACCACAAGTCCCACCATGTGTTTTCTTTAATTCATGGTTCAGTCCCAGGGAGCTCTGAGATTACTGTTTAGTTCATATTGTTGTTCATCCTATGGGGCTGCAAACCCCTTCAGCTCCTTGGGTACTTTCTCTAGCTCCATTATTGGGTACCCTGTGCTCCATCCAATGGATGACTCTGAGCATCCACTTCTGTATTTGCCAGGCATTGGCAGAGCCTCTCAGGAGATAGCTATATCAGGCTCCTGTTAGCAAGCACTTGTTGGCATCTGCAATATTATTTGAGTTTGGTGACTGTTTATGGGATGAATCCCCAGGTGGGGCAGTCTATGGATGGTCATTCCTTCAGTTTCTGCTCTGGAATTTGTCTCTGTAACTCCTTCCATGGGCATTTTGTTCCCCATTCTAAGAAGGATCGGAGAATTCTGCATTTTGGTCTTTTTCTTCTTGAACTTCATGTGTTTTTCAAATTGTATCTTGAGTATTCTAAGTTTCTGGGCTAATATCCACTTATCAGTGAGTGCATATAATACGTGTTCTTTTGTGACTGGGTTACCTCACTTAGGATAATATTATCCAGATCCATCTATTTGTCTAAGAATTTCATAAATTCATTGTTTTTAATTCCTGCAGAGTACTCCATTGTGTAAATGTACCACATTTTCTGTGCCCATTCAGTTTCTTTCCAGCTTCTGGCTATTATAAATAAGACTGCTATGAACATAGTGGAGCATGTGTCCTTATTACAAATTGGAGCATCTCCTGGGTATATGCCTAGGAGTGGTATTGCTGGATCTTCCAGTAAGTAATAAGTTCAATTTTCTGAGCAACCACCAAACTGATTTCTAGAGTGGTTGTACCAACTTACAATCCCACCAGAAATGGAGGAGTGTTCCTCTTTCTTCACATCCTTGCCAGCATCTCTGTCACCTGAGTTTTTGATCTTACCCATTCTGACTGGTGTGAGGTAGAATCTCAGGGTATTCGCATTTACATTGCCCTATTGATTAAGGATGGTGAACATTTCTTTAGGTGCTTCTTAGTCATTTGATATTCTTCAGTAGAGAATTCTTTATTTAGCTCTGTATGCCATTTTTTAAAAGGGATATTTGGTTTTCTGGAGTCAAATTTTGTGAGTTTTTTTATATATATTGGATAATAGCCCCCTATCAGATTTAAGATTGGTAAAGATCTTTTCCCAATCGGTTGATTGCCTTTTTGTCTTACTGACAGTGTCCTTTGCCTTACAGAAGCTTTGCAATTTTATGAGGTCCCACTTGTCTTTTCTCGACCTTACATCATAAGCCATTGCTGTTCTGCTCAGGAATTTTTCCCTTGTGCCCATATATTTGAGGCTCGTCCCCACTTTCTCCTCTATAACTTTCAGTGTCTCTGGCTTCATGTGGAGTTCCTTGATCCACTTAGACTTGATCTTTGTACAAGGCGATAAGAAAGGATCAATTCACATTCATCTACATGCTACCCACCAGTTGAGCCAGCATCATTTGTTGAAAATGCTGTCTTTTTTCCACTGGATGATTTTAGCTCCTTTGTCAAAGATTGCCAGTTGGTCCCCATCAGTCATGGAAATCAGGGCCTCATACAGATGAGCATAGAGTCGGTCAGAATAAGGTGACAAACAGGCGCAGACATGAGAGAGTGTGTTAGATCTGAATGTAATGTCAAATTGAGCATCAAACTTTTTATACAGAAGAAAATATTAAAGTTAGGTGACACATTGGGAAGGTACTATAAGGTTACCAGATGCTTAATGACTCTTAAACAAAACAGAGGAATGCAAACACAGGTCTGGCAGGAATTGGGCAATAAAACAACTGAGACAAAGTCAGCTCTATCTAAGGTCAACTATATTCTTAGAAGTCAGGTGTAAGTGTGAGGTCTTTACACTCCCGGGGCAAGGGCTTTCATGCCTAAGTCATGGTTCTAATTAGGGAGTTCTGCTCTAGCTAACCTTCTCATGAATAATGCAGAACTCTAAAACCACAGCTGGATCTACTTCCTAAACCATTGTAAATTCCTGTATATGGGAGCAACTTGGCTTTTATTCTAAGTGATAGTGTGGGGGGACTTTCTACTAATAAGTAATGTAGTCTGCCATATATAACTATAATAAAAATTCTAAACTTACTTTGCTAAGCTTGCTCTGAGATTTCTAACTCTATGTAGTAGATAGTAATGCCTGATTTCTTTCCCTATCTCTCTTACAATTATTGACATGCAATTCTGAATGTCACTGAATAGGCAAGATTCTTATTAAATTCCAAACCCAGGGTTGGCGCAAGGACAACCTAGGGCATTGGTGAAGGCCAGGAAGCAAAGTTCAATTTTGCTTAGGTATTTGGCAAGTTATTGCTAGGAGATTCCTATAATAAAACAATACTGAAAGAAAGCACACAGATCCATTCGCAGGGACAAGTTTGGAGCATATGGGATGCCACGGTTCCAGGAGATTAAATTTCCGTGAACTTTTCTCCTCAGGACTGAACACAACAGAAACACAACAATTACTAATAAAATAATACCAACAATAATAGCAAGCAAAATTATATATCAAACCCAATCTAAGGGATTCAATGCACTTAGATTATTCTTTAAATCTATGGCCAGTTCACCAGTGTTCCAAGTGTCCAAATGACTTCTTCTAATATCTGAAATTTCTGCCTTTCTAGCCTTAATATTTGCTATATCCTGCCCTATTGCTAAAACTACTTCTTCTAAAACACTAACTTTGCTTCCAACTTTTTATCTATAATTTGCAGCTCTGACAAAGCTGTGGAAATATTCCTATGCATATCGTCAACAAGATGAGTGGTATGTAACTGCTGAACTAAGGCTATGGTAGATAATGAAAAAGAAGTTAAAATTGCAATTAAAGCAGTAATTCCTAAAATCAGAGCTATAACAAATATCTTTGGTCTACTGCGCTCATTTAATCTTTTCAAAGTTTATATTCCTGAATATTTAAACCAAGTATCATTTCCTAACTCGACAGGCAGCAAAACATAGGCAGGTCTATTTAACAAAATCATAACAGCAGGTTCCTTATCCAAATTAGGATCTATACAATTAGTTAACTGACAAGAATTATAATGAATATGAAAAGACATGCCAGGATTGGCAGTCTTAACTCTGTCAAAATTATCTAACAATATAGCATATGGGTAAGGTACGCAAGGTTTTATAGCTATAGGGGAGTTGGCCTAAATGGCCAAAACCAGTGTATCTGATGAAAGCATCTATTCCATGCTCTGTACAGCTTCTAAAGTCGGCACCAGGTTCGTTCTTGTTGCTGCAGCCCATGGCGGAGATTGGGAGAGTTTCTTTATTTTGCTTGCAAGTGTCTGCTCTCCCTGATTTCTCCTTTTCTGTGCACTCTATACAGCTTTCCTGTCACCATCATCAGGGCACTCAGAAACTCACAGGTCAACCTGTCACATGAATCATTCTGGAAGCTCGCATGTTCTTGCAGCATTCTGTGGAAAAAACAGAAACATACCCTTTTCCCCCCATATTAAATACCTGAATAGGACCATGCCATATGCCAATATGTGGATCCTTTCATCTCATGAGTATTCCTGGTTGTAGGGTGCTATAGATACTCAGAGATATTTTTGGCATCCAAATTTTAAATAATTTTTTGAAGATATAGATTTAAAGTTTCACAGTACCTTTTCCTTGAGAATTATAAAAATCTCAGAAATATGGGTAACATTAAATTGTTGACAAAACATCTCAAATGCTTGGCTGTAATAGCCAGTTTTAATTTGATTTGGAACACCAAGCATAAAAAAAAATCAACACAGGCAATCACTATATTTTTAGCTGCTTTTCTTGTTAAAGCAGTTATAATTAGAAAGACTAAAAAGGCATCAATAGTCACATATGCATATTTTATTTTTCTAAAATACAAAATGAGTATCCATTTGCAATAATTAAGTATAAGTCCTCGAGAATTAACACCAATGTGTGGAACAGGTAGAAACTGAGGACATGGAGAGCAAATCTTTACAATATGGCATGCACATTCTCTAAAACTACCAAATTATCTCAAGCCATTACTATTTTGATGATGTAAAGAATGAGATTGTATGGCCATTTATTTTTGTGTAATACCTATAATCTGCCTGGGATATAAATCTGGGGTGGCCCCTTAAGAGGTCTTGTCCAGGCAATCTAGAACGAGTTCTTAAATGTCCAAAGACAGTCCTTTAAAGGAACAGTATTTTTTTTTCTTAACTTGAGTTTTATATGTTTACACAATTGCAAATTTGACAATTACTTTATGGGATGCATTGAGGAGAGACCTATGGAATGCCACTAGGCAGAAATCTGACGTTGGCCAAGGACAAGGAAACAAGCCTCAATCTTTAGGCTATAATAGGGAAGCAGGCCATGGCAGGAACTCCAATCTCTGGGTGGAACAAAAAAAAAGCAGGCCCCAGGCAAGATCCTGGGTCTGGACAAGGACAAGCCTCTCTGAGGCTGCTCTGAACTTTGCATTAATTCAAATCTATAACCTTTTATGGTCCTATGAGGCCACAGCAACCATAGCCAAACTGTGTGAGGGTCTAATTTCTGCACAAAGGCTAATATATCTATTTAACTCTGCCTTGCTTTGTATGGCTGAATGGACAAAGTGAGCTGTATTGGTACTCTCATAAGATAACTACTCTTGTAATAATCTTCTCTGAAGTGGTGACAGTGCATTATTCATGAGATCTGCCAGAACAAAACCCCCCAAATCAGGTTTTCCTAATTGAGGATTTACTAAAAGTTCCCTGGTGGTAAAATTAAGTTCTGACTGGCCTTACACCNAANTTCTCCCTCAAGCTACTCCTGGACAGGTCAATAGGACACAAATATATTTCTTTGTGCCAGTCCAAAAAATTTAAAATATTAAATAAAACAGATGCAGATGTTGGGTCCTCCCTCTGAACATTGTGTTGTGCCTCTTACAGACATGGAACACAGCATCCTCAGAGTGCCCACTGTCAACACCCACTCGTCGCCCGGACCAACCACCAATGTCACGCCTAGTCGATTGGACCTGCCTTATGGACACAGCTCCGCGAAGGACCAGACTATGCGCCATTCCGCCATTCCACCATTGGGACATGGACCATTAAGCCATGCAGAGACANTGGGACATGGGGGCATGCGGGGGAGGGTTGGGTTCTCCCGCGTGTAATCAATAAATAGTAATAATCTTTCTTGCAGGTCATCTTATTTTAGGGAGATTAGCTCTGAAGTGCGAACCCACCCCAAGGTGTGTTTCCTGCGCACGCAGGCAGGCGTCGGTCTTTGTGCAGGCAGAAACACTACAAATCTTAATTAACAATATATGGGTGAGTTAAAATTTTTAAGCTTGCGATCAAACTGCAAACTGCAGTCAATGGAACACTGGCAATTTTAACCAGATTTTTTTTTATTTTTCAATATTAGGATATATCTATAATTTTGGAAAGCAAAACCTAATTTTAAACAATTTATTCTCTTTAAAATCAACACTAGAAACATCACTATCATGTTATGAAATTTGGCTGACAATTCATATATATGAATACATGACAATGTAAATTTTAATGCTTTATTAAAGACATTGTTTTAAATCTTATCTCTATAAGTCTACTTTCTGGGATAAGAATCCCACTAAATATTATCTCAATTAGAAGTATCCTTAGAGGCCTAGTTTGCTGGGCTGGTTTTTGCCACGTGTTGTTATTTACAATGACTCCAACCCTAAGTTACCAATTTAAAGTTAAGTTTCTTGTTAACAATGTTACACCTTTTTAATCAAACACAATAACTTATAAGCTAATACCCTATGACAAAGACATGCAGAGAATATAAATACCACTAAAACCAGTAAAAAGCTAAATAAAGTGGCTACATGAATCTTATAAATTTAGACCAAAGAATTTTACATTTTCTAGCTATAATTTCAAGATTAAAAAGTACTTTGTCATTTGATAAACGCAATAATTAAAATTGCTGAGAATTTTCTAGAAAAAAACAACTATCAGCTTATTTACCTTAGAACTAAAACATGTAGACTCATTTAAAACAAACAAACAAACAATCAAGAACAACAACAACAACAATAACAAAACAGATTTTAAGCAGGATCTCTCCTACTGTGCTCGATTCTTATCTAAGGTGCTTGACTCTTATCTAACGTGCGGGGCAACTCTATGGCTCCACTGTACAAACTGAGACTGAATCAGCAGATAAAATTTTAACCATTTCTTTTTCTTTTCAACATGAAACACAGAACAGTCAGTCATTCAGAAAACAAAACAAAAACATACATGAATTGACACGTGAACAGATTGGTGCACCAAACATAGACAATACAAAGAGGGTAGAGAACTTCTCCTGTAGAGGCCAGAGAGAATTAACAGGACGTCTCCCAATTTCTCTCTGTCCCTGGGAGAGTTCCAAAATCCATTTTCCTCTATCCCTTTTCCTTTCCTTTCCTTTCCTTTCCTTTCCTTTCCTTTCCTTTCCTTTCCTTTTTCCTTTCCTTTCCTTTCCTGCTTGTAAAATGCAGCCTGTCAAACCAGGATTTAAACCCAATCTCCAACAGCTTCTGGCAAGTATCCAAAACTTCTAATACATTCAATCCAAAGGCAATTCTCTGAGAAGAGGCACAGTCCCTATACACGAAGTTACTCAAATAGTCTAAAGGTCTACCATGCTGAATCTTCTCCGGAGCCACCATCAGTCCATAATTATTAGTCAAACATTTTACAGCCATTTGCAAAACCTGCTCTTCCCATTCTTCCACTTTCTGCAACCAACAAAAACACGATCCATAAAATGTAAATAAGGTAATAGTAGCAATTAAGCTATTCTTTGACTTTTGTGAAGTGTCTTTTAATGCTTTGATCATGACATTTAATTTCACCTAAAGTATCAGAATCCACACTTGAAGTTTTTCTTATAACTGTGGCTCTGTCCTATGAGGCTCACAGTTCCTGAACAGGGCTGAGGCTTCCCCTGTTTGTCTTACCCACTTCTTTAGTGAGCAGAATCCCATCTTTATGAGAATTTGATTTACATTCATTCCTCCAAGGTTCTCTACCACCACAGACAGCATGGGCAGAGACCTGGAGAAAGGTGCTTCTTGTTTTCCACGGGATTTTTACAATCCTCCCTCAGTTGTCCCTGTTTTTTACAACTGAAACATGTAGCTTTCATTCCCCTGAGAACGCTTTTTGTTTCCACTTGGTTGATTTTAGCCATGAGTTTGAGTATTTCCTGCCTTCTGCTCCTCTTGGGTGAATTTGCTTCCTTTTGTTCTAGAGCTTTTAGGTGTGCTATCAAGCTCCTAGCATTGGCTCTCTCCAGTTTCCTTTTGGACAAACTCAGAGATATGAGCTTTCTTCTTAGGACTACTTTCATTGTATCCCATAAGTTTGGGTGAAAAAGTGAAACATAAAAACAAAATTCTAGGCCTTTAGGCCCAGGCTTGAGAATGTGACCTTTGTGACTCAATGCTCCAAGGCATGCTAATCATAAAACAGATAGTGACATTCCTCCACCCTCCTGCTTCCTGGGTTCGGGAAGTGTTCATTCAAAGAAAGTTACCCTGACCCACCCTGACTGATTCTGGAACCCACTATGCAAATGTGCTATTGTTAGAGGCTCAGAGAAACTGTCTTGACTCCCACTTCCTCATGACTCTTAACTGGTATTGTTGGTATTTTTGAACAACGCCTTCCACACCCCCTTGAGTTGTGGTTTCTTCCTTTAAATACCCCCTCCACCAGCTCCTCAGGGCCCATGGTCCTCTACCCCTGTGTGGTATATGACTGTGGGTCCCAGAGTGCTATTGGAATAAAAAGTTCTCTTGCAGTTTGCATCAAGACTGTTTCTCATGAGTGATTTGGGGTGATGCCTCTTCTGAGTCAGAATGTGGGGGAGTCCTCACGTTGTGGGTCTTTCATTTGGTGCATTGGCAGGGAAACACGATCACTCTTTGCACTCGAGAACAGACTTGGAGGTATGGGGATCCCTTCTGGAATGTCTGCATGCTGGCCGGTGTCTCTGTTCTGAGTTTTCTGTTTTCTGAAATGAATGTGCATTTGTTGTGTTGGATTGTTTGTCTCTGTCCCATCCTTTGTTTCTGAAGCACAGTGCCACCTGAGTTTATATTGATCAGCCTGAGTTTGGATCCATCTGAGTTTGGTTTAAGAATTGCCCTGGGGGTCGTACCATTTGTAGGGACTCTCCCATTTGTGGAATTTGTGGGGACTTCATCCTATTTGTGGGGACCTTCGTCCCATCTGTGGGGACTCTATCCCATCTGTGGGGACCCTTGTCCCATCTGTGGGGAACCCTGTCCTATCTGTGGGGACCTCCGTCCCATCTGTGGGTACCCTCGTCCCACCTGTAGGTTGGTAGTGATACTGTAATCCTCTTGTTGACAACCGGCCATCTGATTCAGCAACCCTCTGGGTCATTTCTCTAGTTTTGGTCGTCCTGGTGGAAGCCGACAACATTGGGTTTTTTTGTGTGTTTGTTGATAGTGTGTGTGCTGTTTATATTCCTTGTGACTAAGACGATGAGACAGACTATGATGACTCCCCCTAGTTTGACTTTTAACCATTGGACTGAAGTTATGACCAGAGCCCATAACCTTTCTGTGGAGATCAAGAAAGGACCTTGGCGGACTTTTTGTGCCTCTTGAGTGGCCAACTTCTGGTGTTGACTGGCCACGGGAGGGAACTTCTGACTTGACTATAATTTTTGAGATCAAAGCCATCATCTTTTTAGGAATCTAGTGTGGCTGGAGAACCCATGCTAGGAGCTGATTGTAAACACTGCTCTTAAAGCGACCAACAGCTTCTCAAGTTCTATGGTAAGGAAATTGATGGTTGTTTTTCTTACAAAAATATCTGTGCTTGTGATTATGGGGTTCATCAAGTAACAACAGGCTCCTCTCTTGAAATTACAGCAAGAAAAATTAAAAATTTTGTTTGGTTTAAATAAGCAAATGTATGCAGCCATTTCATTTTTGTTTCTGAGTAGTTTTAAAGGTGTAAATATGTTTTATATGTCTTGGTTATAGATTATTGTCTCATAAGTTATTAGTTATGATTAGAATTTGGAATGTTGATAACAGAAAGTTGGCTTAAATCTGGTAACTCTGGGTTGGAGCAATTTAAAACTACAACATGCGGCATGAGTCAACCCATGGAAACAGGTCTCTAAAGATACGCTTTAATTGGGTAATATTCTATGTAATTCTTATCCTAGAAACCAGACTTATAAAAGATAGGATTTAGGGCAGTGTCTTCTTGAGGTATTGGGGGATACACCTTTTTACGTTTGTGTGCAGGAACAGGCAGCCAGACTTTGTAGCATGGAGGTGATTCACTTGGTGTTTTTAGAGAGACTGGATTGTTGGAGGTTGAGTTTTGTTTTCCAAAGTTTTTGCATGCTCTGGTCTACAGACTCGCTAACTGCAGTTCAAAAATAGGGAGACACTTAAAAACTTTAAAGTGAAAGTAATGTTTTTGGTGTTGATTTTTTTTTTTTAAGAAAATAGATTGCTTACACTGTTAAAATTGGGTTTTGCTTCCCAAAATTGTGGTTGTGTTCTGGTCTTATAAGAAAAATTAAAAGTGAAAGCTTCTCCCAAATCAGAGCCACCAGCTAATCCATTGGCTCCTCCAAAATCTATCCTGAGATTGAGAAGCCTCCTGAGTGGCCTAGTCCTCTACCTCTCCCTTATCCACAGCCTCAACCCCTGCCGCTGGGGAACCCCAAACCCCTCAGAGTGGTGGGAGGCAGACCTGCTGCAGGTACACAGAGCCTGAGAGCACAGAGTCTGGACGGACTCCAGTGGACCTTGCCCAACCTTCAACCCCTTCTGTACTGGCCATTTTCCTCTGCTGATATTTATAACTGGAAAACTAACCACCCCCCTTTCTCAGCGGATCCCCAACGCCTCACAGGGTTGGTGGAACCCCTTATGTTCTCTCATCAGCCTACTTGGGATGATTGTCAGCAGCTGCTGCAGATGCTCTTCACAACCAAGGATCGAGAGAAAATTCTGTTAGAGGCTAAAAAAATATTCCAGGAGCCAACGGGTAGCCTACACAGCTACAAAATGAGATTGATATGGGATTCCCTTTGACTCACCCCAGTTGGGGCTAAAAGTAGGGAGAGCTTGAAAATTTATCACCAGGCTCTGGTCTCCAATGTGTCTCAAGACAGCCCACTAATATGGCTAAGGTAAGAGAGGTAATGAAGGGATTGACCGAACCTCTCTTGGTGTTCCTAGAAAGGCTTATGGAAGCCTTCAGGCAGTTCACTCCTTTTGATCCTACCTCGGAAGCTCAGGAGGCCTCTGTGGCCCTGGCCTTCATAAGGCAATAGGCCCATTATCAGAAAGAAACTTCAGAGATTAAAAGGGTTGCAGGAGACTGAGTTACATGATCTAGTGAAAGAGGCAGAGAAAGTGTTTCATAAGTGGGAAACTGAGGAAGAGAAGAAAGAGAAGACAGGAGGGATCATAGACAAGAGAGAAATTTGCCTAGAATTTTGGCTGCAGTGGTAGGAGAAAAAAAAAAGACAGGACCTAGACAGATATAGAAGGGAACCTGGGCAACAGAAGACCAATGTGCTTAACAGAATTAGGTGAGTTGGGGTGCTGAGCTTCAGCTAAAATTGCTCAGCTGTGTCAGACTGAAGTTACTTATTTGGGATACACCCTTCAAGAAGGGAAGCATTGGCTAAAGGAAGCCAGAAAAAAGACTGTAACTCAGATCCCCACCCCAACTACACCAAGGCAAGTAAGAGAATTCTTGGACACCGCTGGCTTCTGCAAGCTCTGGATACCTGGGTTTTATGATCTTAGCTGCCCCATTGTACCCCCTAACCAAGGAAAGGAAAGTGTTTGTGTGGACCCCAGATCACCAGAAAGCCTTTAAAGAAATTAAAGGCCGTCGTGGTGGCGCATGCCTTTAATCCCAGCACTCGGGAGGCAGAGGCAGGCAGATTTCTGAGTTCGAGGCCAGCCTGGTCTACAAAGTGAATTCCAGGACAGCCAAGGCTAAACAGAGAAACCCTGTCTTGAAAAACAAAAGAACAAAAACAAAACAAAAAATAGAAATTAAAAAGGCCCATACTATCGGCCATGGCCTTGCCTGACCTAACCAAACCTTTCACTTTTTATGTGGATGAGAGAGCAGGGGTCAACAGAAGAATCCTTATTTAGACTTTGGGACCTTGGAAAAGGCCAGTGGCTTACCTATCCAAGAAGATAGACCCTGTTGCCAGCAGGTGACCTTCTTGCTTGAAAGCTATTGCTGCTGTAGCTCTACTTGTCAAAAAGCTCACTCTGGGACAGCAAATAACTGTAGTGGCACCCCATACTCTTGAAAGCATTACCCAATAGCCACCTGGCCAATGGATGGCCAACGTTCATATGACACATTATCAGAGCCTTTTGTTGACTGAGCGAGTAACCTTCGCTCCCCCTGCTGTCCTTAATCCCGCTATCCTTCTGCCTGAGACTGATGAGTCTTCGCCTACTTATCACTGCACTGACATGCTGGCAGAAGAAACTGGTACTCAAAATGATCTGAAGGATCAGCCTTGGCCTGAGAATCCTAGCTGGTACATGGATGGCAGTTGCTTCGTGGTTAAAGGTAAGCAGAAGGCAGGGGCAGGAGTGGTGGACAGAAAGCAAGTGATCTGGACCAGCAGCCTCTCTGAAGGAATGTCAGCCCAGAAAGCCGAACTTGTGGCTCTACAAATGGCAAAAGGCAAGTCTATCAACATTTACACTGACAGGAGGTATGCCTTTGCCACTGCCCATATATATGGAGCAATATACAAAGAGGACTGTTGACATCTGCAGGGAAAAGCATAAAAAAATAAAGAGGAAATTTTAAGCCTCCTGAGGCCATACACTTATCCAAAAGATGGCCATTGTACATTGTCTAGGATACCAGAAAACTTGAGATGCTGTGGCTAAAGGGAATCAGATGGCAGACCTAACACCAAGCAGGCAGCCCAGAGTGTTAACCTTCTTCCTGTAGGAGAAAAGTCCAAAACCCCAGGACCCAAGCAGTAGTATACCCCGGAAGACTGGCAAGAAATACAAAAATAGACCAATTCTCTAGGATCCCAGAGGGGACTTCCTAAACCTCAGAAGGGAAGGGGATCCTACCCTATGAAAAGGACTAGAATATGTCCAACAGATGCATTGTCCAACCCACCTAAGAGCTAAACATCTGCAAAGACTGGTTAGAACATCCCCGTATCATGTTCTGAGATCACCAGGATTGGCTGACTCAGTCGTCAAACTTTGTGTGCCTTGCCAGCTTGTGAATGCTAATCCTTCTGGAATGCCTCCTGAGAGAAGATTGAGGTGAAGCCAGGCAAGTATGGTAACAAGTATTTATTAGTTTTTATAGACACCTTTTCAAGCTGTGTAGAAGCTTTTCCTACCAGGACTGTGACAGCCAATGTGATGGCCAAGAGATCCTAGAAGAAAGCTTCCCAAGGTTTGGGACACCCAAGGTAATCAGGTCTGATAATGGACCTGCCTTTGTTTCCCAGGTAAGTCAGGGACTGGCCAAGATATTGGGGATTGATTAGAAGTTACATTGTGCATACAGGCCCCAAAGGTCAGGACAGGTAGGAAGGGTGAATAGAACCATTACAGAGACCCTTACCAAATTGAGAGAGGAGACTGGCGCTAATGATTGGATAACTCTCCTATCCTTTGTGCTCTTCAGGGTTAGAAACACACCTGGACAGTTTGGACTGACCCCCTATGAATTACTATACAGGGGGCCGCCTCCACTGGTAGAAATAGCCTCTGTACATAGTGCTGACATGCTGCTTTCCCAGCCTTTGTTCTCTAGGCTCAGTGTGCTCAAATGGGTGAGACAGCAAGCATGGAAGCAGCTCCAGAAGGCCTACTCAAGAGAAGGAGACCTGCAAGCCACACATCACTTCCAAGTTAGAGATGCGAGTCTACATTAGACACCACTGCACAGAAAACCTTGCAACTCTGTGGAAAGGCCCTTATCTTGTACTCTTGACCACCCTACTTTCTGCCCTTATGGGATCCCTTTTGATTTTGCTTCTACCTTTTATTTTAGGTCCATGTGTGTTAGATAGGCTAGTCACCTTTATTAGAGCAAGAATTAGTACAGTGCAGCTTTTAGTTTTGAGATAACAGTACCGTACCCTAAAGGATCAAGAGCATCAGGGAGAAGATAGTATATAGTTCTAAGATTAGAACTACTAACAAGTAGAAGTGGGGAATGAAAAAGTGAAACAAAAACAAAATTCTAGGCCTTTGGGCCAAGGATTGAGAATGTGACCTTTGTGACTCAATGCTCCAAGGCATGCTAATCATAAAACAGACAGCAACATTCCTCCACCCACCTGCTTCCTGGGTTCAGGGAGTGTTCATTCAAAGAAAGCCACCCTGACCCACCCTGACTGCTCCTGGAACCCTCTATGCAAATGTGCTATTGTTAGAGGCTCATAGGAACTCTCTTAACTCCCACTTCCTCATGACTCTTAACTGGTATTTTTGGTATTTTCCAACAATGCCCTCCCCAACCCCTTGAGTTGTGGTTTCTTCCTTTAAATAATCCCTCCACCAGGTACTTGGGGCCCATGGTCCTCTACCTCTGCATGGTATACGACTGTGGGTCCCAGAGCACTCTTGGAATAAAAAGTTCTCTTGCAGTTTGCATAAAGACCATTTCTCATGAGTGATTTGGGGTGATGCCTCTACTGAGTCAGAATGTGGGGGAATCCTCATGTTGTGGCTTCATTTTCATAAACCTCTAAAAAGTCTTTAATTTCTTTATGTCTTGACCATGTTATCATTGAGTAGAGTGCTGTTCAGCTTCGACTGTATGTGGGTTTTCTATTACTTATATTGTTATTGAGGATCAGCCTTAGTCTGTGGTGATCTGATAGGATGCATGGGATTATTTCAATATTTTTATATCAGTTGAGGCCTGCTTTGTGAAGGATTTTGTGGTCAGTTTTGGAGAAGGTATCATGAGGTGGTGAGAAGGTACATCATTTTGTTTTAGGATAAAAAGTTCTATGGATATCTGTTAAATCCATTTGTTTCATAACTTCTGTTAGTTTCACTGTGTCTTTGTTTAGTTTCTGTTTNCAGGATCTGTCCATTGATGAGAGTGAGGTGTTGAAGTCTCCCACTACTATTGTGTGTAGTACAATGTGTGTTTTGAGCTTTACTAAAGTTCTTTAATGAATGTGGATGCTCTTGCATTTGGAGCATAGATGGTCAGAACTGAGAGTTCATATTGGTAGATTTTACCTTTGATGAGTAGGAAGTGCCCCCCCTTTTCTTCTTTTTTCTGATAACATTAGGATAAAAGTCAGCTTTATTCGATATTAGAATGGTTACTCCATCTTGTTTCTTGAGACTATTTGCTTGGAAAATTGTTTTCCAGTCTTTTACTCTGAGGTAGTGTCTATCTTTGTCCCTGAGGTGNNTTTCCTGTATGCAGCAAAATGTTGGGTTCTGTTTATTTATCCAGTCTGTTAGGCTATATCTTTTAATTGGAGAATTGAGATCATTGATATTAAGAGATATTAAGGATAATTAATTTTTGCTTTCTGTTATTTTTGTTGTTAACATTGGAATTCTGTTCTTGTAGGTATCTTTTTTTAGGTTTGTTGAAAGATCACTTTCTTGCTTTTTTAGGACATCATTTCCCTCCTTGTGTTGGAATTTTCCCTTTATTATCCTTTGAANGAATGGATTCATGGAAAGATATCGTGTGAATTTGATTCTGTCATGGAATACTTTAGTTACTCCATCTTATTTAATTGAGAGCTTTGCTGGGTATAGTAGCCTTGGGTGGCATTTGTGTTCTCTTAGGGTCTGTATGACATCTATCCAGGATCTTCTGACTTTCATAGTCTCTGGAGAGAAGTTAGGTGTAATTCTGATATGTCTGCCTTTATATGTTACTTGACCCTTTTCCCTTACTGCTTTTAATATTCTTTATTTGTTTTATGCATTTGGTGTTTTGATTATTATGTAATGGGGAATATTTTTATATATATATATATTTTTGGTTTAGTCTATTTGGAGTTCTGTAGGCTTCTTGTATGTTCATGGGCATCTCTTTCTTTAGGTTTGGGAAGTTTTCTTCTATAATTTTATTGAAGATATTTACTGGCCCTTTAAGTCGTAAATCTTTCTACTCATCTATACTTATTATCCTTAGGCTTGGTCTTCTCATTGTGTCTTGGATTTCCTGGATGTTTTGAGTTAGGATCTTTTTGTGTTTTGCATTTTCTTTGATTGTTATGTCAATGTTTTCTATGGTATCTTCTGGACTTGAGAATCTTTCTTCTATCTCTTGTATTCTGTTGGTGATGCTTTCATCTTTGGCTCCTTATTTCTTTCCTAGGTTTCTTATCTCCAGAGTTATCTACCTTTGTGATTTCTTTATTGTTTCTACTTCCATTTTTAGATCCTGGAATGTGTAGTTCAATTCTTTCACCTATTTGGATGTGTTTTCCTTTAATTCTTTAAGGGATTTTTGTGTTTCCTCTTTAACGGCTTCTACCTGTTTACCTGTGTTCTCTTGTATTCTTTTAGGGAGGTATTTATGTCCTTTTAATAGTTCTCCAACATCATCCTTCAGAGTGACTTTAGATCCATATCTTGTTTTTCTGGTGTGATTTGTATATCCAGGACTTGCTATAGTTTGAGAGTTCGGCTCTGATAATGTGAAGTGACCTTGATTTCTGTTGCTTCTGTTCTTATGCTTGCCTCCCACCATCTGATTATCTGAAGTGCTCCCTGTCCTCGATATACCTGACTGGAGCCTGTCCTTCCTGTAATCCTGGTTGAGTCAGAACTCCCCAGAGTCCAACTTTCTCTGTGATTCTGTGATTCCAGGATCCTGTGATCCTGAGATCTTATGTGCGTCAGAGTTCTAGGCAGTGAAGCTTTCTCTGGGACCTTGAGATCCTGGTATGACCAAGATCCTGGGATCCTGGGATCCTGGGATCCTAAGATCCTGGGTGTGTTAGAGCACCTGGAAGTGGTACCTCCTCTGTGGACCATGGGGTTGTATGCTGAGTTTGAAACCAATGTAGACCAGTGCTGACTGGAAGGAACCTGAAACACTGGTTGGGCAGAGTACCTTGTCCCTGCTCCTGCTGGTCCAAGGACCTCCTTGTTGTGTTGGAGCAGATGTTGTGTTCCACTCACCAGTGATCCTAAGATCCTGGGTATGCTAGGGCATCTGGGGAGTGGAGAGCCCTATGGGGACCATGGGACTGTCTGATGAGTTCATGCCCAAGGTGGCCCAGCACTGCCAACTCCCTTGCAATTTTTAACATTCTATTTTTGTTCTGTACATTTAATTTTTTGATTATTATGTAGCAGTAGGATTCTGTCATACTAAAAATTGGGAGTTTCCATACTACCTTTGATCATTTAGTTCACAAACAAAAGATACAAAACCTTTTAAAATTATAATTAGCCTTAATAGGACCGCAGATGGACAGATATCAATACTCTATGCTATTTTGTTTGCTTCCCTGTCACTAATCCTGATTTATAACTTACTATAATAAACATGGGCTGCTCCTATTCCAACTGGCCAGTCCTCATGGCTGTGTTCTCATAGTTCACCTAACCTATGATGTCTTCTTCCTTCTTTCTCTTTCCTCCCTTCTGGTCTTATGCTTCAGACCTCTAGCCCCAGAACCGAAGCTCAGCTTATATAGAAATGTTTTAGATTTGGCAATTTTTTTTTGACTGGTGTATCAATTTCTTTTATCATATCTTCTATGCCTGATTTTTTTCTTCCATCTCTTGTATGTTGTTGGTAATACTGTGTCAGTAGTTCCTGTTCCCTTTCCTACATTTTCTAACTCCAGGATTGCCTAAGTTTGTATTTGTTTTGTTTTGTGTTTTAATATTTTGGTTGTGAATCTAGCCTTTAACAGCTGAGCAATCTCTCCAGCCCAGTTTTGTGTTTTCCTTTGTGCATCTTCTTGGGCAGTTTTATTCATATCCTCCTGCTTGATTCTATTTTCCTGTATTTTTTATATTTATTTATTTCCTCTTTAAAGGCTTCTACCTTTTATTATATTTTCCTGTATTTCTTTAAGGGATTTATTCATTTTATCTATAAAGCCCTCTATCATGTTCAGAAGATTAGGTTTAAGGTCATTTTCTAGTGCCTTGGGTGTGTTAGACTATTTAGAGTTTGCTGTAGTAGAAGAGCCGTGTTCTGGTGATGCCATATTGCTCTCCCTTTTGTTCACTATGTTCTTCTGCTGGCCTTTAGGCACCTGGTTGTCCCAGGTTTTGGCTGGTCTGGTAGTCTCTGGTGGCAGCAGGCCTCTGGGTTGGCAGGTAAAGGTGTCGAATAGAAGATGGAGTGTGGAGGGGTCAGGGCAGACCTAATAGCTGCTGAACTTGCTGGGGAACACAGAAGGTAATGGATTTGAGTGTGTGGATCTCACCTGTTTGTTATAGGTGGTTGAAGGCCTCCAAGGATGCAGGTAGATCTGTGGGTGCAGAGAATGTCAATTCTATTATTATTTTTACTGTTGTTGCTATTATTATTATTATTATTATTATTATTGATTATTATTATTATTATTATTATTATTATTATTATTATTATTATTATTATATTTACTTTATATCACACTTATTGTCCCTGGTCAACCCCTATAACACTTGCCCCATTTCCTTTCTCCTCTGAGTGAGTAGGTGGTCCCCTGGATATTCCCCCACCCAGACACATCAAGTCTTTGTGAGGCTAGATACATTCTCTTCCACTAAGGCCAGACAATGTAGCCCAGCTACATGAATATATCCCATGTACAGGCAACAACTTTTAGGATAGCTCCCGCTCCAATTGTTCAGGATCGGTGCTTACCAATGGGATGAGTCTCAAGATGGGCAGGTTTGATAAATACTCAGAAGTGAAATTCCTGGGTCATATGGAAGTTCAATTTTCAAGTTTTAAGAAATTCCCAACAAAGGTTGTAGTGGCTTGCATTCTTGTCAGTGGTATACACATGCTCTGATGTCCTAAAAAAATCTCATTAACACTTGATAACTCCTTCATTGCCTATTAGTTTTGGTTATAATAATGGTCATCTTGACAGCTATGTAGTGACATTTCAGGTATATCAAATTTGAAATTCCCTTGAGGTCAGTGATATAGAACATTTCCTTATATACTGTTTGATCACTGGGTGTGTTTGGAGAAATAGTCATCTAGATAATTTCCTTATTTTTATTTTGTGTTATTTTTGTTTGTTTTTGCTAGTGAGTTACAAGCTTTCCCTTCAACTCTTGGGAATTATCTACTCATCAGATATATACTTCACAAATACTTCCCTGCTTTCATAGATTGCCTTTCCCTCTGTTGTTTTACACTTTTCTAGTAGAAGCATTACATTTTCTAGTAGAAGTAGTAGTATCACACCTCTTCTTTCTTTTGCTTTTACTGTCATAAATTTGAAGGAGAGTAGGAGATGTGTATGGGAAGGAGTTTTAGAGAAGTAAAAAAAGGGAGAAATATTGTAATAGTGATCTCAAAAGCATGCAAACAAACAAAGAAATCATTTTCAGGATCAAAGTCATAGTTCCTTTATATTGTCTTTCAGCGGTTTTGAGGTCTCAGGTCTGTGTTAAGTCTATTAGAAGTTGTTTTGTGGGTAGTTTAAGGGGAGTGTCCACTTTATGGTGTTTGAATGGGGATATCTGGTTTACCCCATAGCATCTGTTGCATGCATATATTTTCTATTGTATATTATTTTTTTGTTTCTCAAGTTGTTTTAATTTTTTCTTAATTTTTTATTGTTTAAATGCATTTTATACATCAAACATATTAATAATATTGAGAATTTTGAGAATCAAATGATACAGAAAAAAATGCATTCAACTTTTATATTCATATCCTTTCATATCCTAAATTTTCATTAAGGAATATCTAATACTATCCAAAACTAAGAATCCTATATATAAAATGTTTAATGCTAAATTCTTGCAAAACATACAAAATATTCTTTTGGAGCTAAGCATAGTAAAAGAGCATAAATATTAAAAATGAATCATTAAGAAATATATTCAAAAGCCCTTATATGATAGCACATAGGACTATTAAAACGTATTATATATCTGTGTACATTGTCTAACAATCAGTTTGCTTAAAAAAGATTATCAGTATTTCTAGGAGAGAAATTATTTTATAAGTAAATTTGAAAATAGCAATAACTCTTTGAAGCATTAAGAAAATGTTAATTTCAAGTACAGTGAGAAAAATTATCAATAGTATTTCCATGATATGTGTAGAACATGAATTAATATTTTCAACTGTTAATATTCAAATAGAATAGTGCTGTCAAGCAACTAGTGTATGCTCTTTCCAGTTTCTTTTTGGAGGTACTTTGGGCTATGAGTTTTCCTCCTATAAATGCTTTCATTGTGTCCCATAAGTTTTAGTATGATGTGTCTTCATTTTCATTAAATTCTAAAAAGTCTTTAATTTCTTTCTTTATATCTTCCTTGACCAAGTTATCACTAAATAAAGTGTTGTTTAGCTTCCATGTGTATCTGGGATTTCCATTGTTTCTGTTGATATTGAAGACCAGCCTTAGTCCATGGTGATCTCATAGGTTGCATGGAACTATTTCAATCATCTTTTATCTGTTGAGGCCTGCTTTGTGACCAATTATACAGTCAATTTTGGAGAAGGTACAGTGAGGTGCTGAGAAGACAGTATATTTTGCTTTAAGATGAACTATTCTATAAATATCTGTTAGAACCATTTGGTTCAAAACATCTGTTAGATTCACTGTGTCTCCATTTAATTTCTGCTTCCATGATCTGTCCATTGCTGACAGTGGGATGGTAAAGTCTCACACTATTATTGTGTGGGTTGCAATGCATGCTTTGAGCTTTAATCGTTTCATTTATGAAATTGGGTGCCCTTGCATTTGGAGCATAGATGTTCACAATTGAGAGTTCATCTTGGAAGATTTTTTTTCTTTGACCAGTATGAAATGTCCTTCCTTAACTTTTTTGATAACTTTTTTTGATAAATTTTTGATAACTTTGAGAGTTGATTTATTCGATATTAGAATGGCTATTCCAGTTTGTTTCTTGGGACCACTTGCCTGGAAAGTTGTTTTCCAACCTTTTACTCTGAGGTGAGGTAGTGTCTGCCTTTGTCACTGAGGTGCCTTTCTGGTATGCAGCAAAATGCTAGGTGCTGTTTCCATATCCAGTCTGTTAGTCTATGTCCTTTTGGGGTACTTGAGTACATTGATGTTAAGAGATATTAAGAAAAGTGATTGTTACTTTCTTTTATTTTGATTGTTAGAGATGGATTGTTAGAGATCTGTGTGGCTATCTTCTTTTGGATTTGTTAAAAGATTACTTTCTTGCTTTTTCTAGGGTGCAGTTTCCCTCCTTATGATGGTGTTTTCCATTTATTATCCTTTGTAGGGCTGGATCTATGGAAAGATATTGTGTAAATTTGGTTTGTCATAGAATATCTTAGTTTTTACATCTATGGTAATTGAGAGTTTTGCTGGGTATAGTAGCCTGGGCTGGCATTTTTGTTCTCTTAGGGTCTGTCCAGGATATTCTGGCTTTCATAGTCTGTGGTGAGGAGTCTGCTGTAATTCTGATAGGTTTGTCTTTATAAGTAACTTGATCTTTTTCCCTTAATGCATATAATATTCTTTCTTTGTTTAGTGGATTTGGTGTTTTGATTATTATGTGACAGGAAGAATTTCTTTTCTGGTCCAAACTATTTGGAGTTCTGTATGCTTCTTGTATGTTTATCGGCATTTATTTCTTTAGGTAAGGGAAGTTTTCTTTTATAATTCTGTTGAATATATGTACTGGCCATGTAAGTTGGGAGTCTTCACTCTTTTATACCTATTATCCTTAGGTATCATCTTCTCATTGTGTACTGGATTTCCTGGATGTTTTGCATTAGGACCTTTTTGCTTTTTTGCATTTTCTTTGACTACTGTCAATGTTTTCTATGGTATCTTCTGCACCTGAGATTCCCTCTTCTATCTCTTGTATTCTGTTGATGATACTTGCATCTATGACTCCTGATCTCTTTCCTAGTTTTTCTTATTCTAGTGTTGTCTTCCTTTGTGATTTCTTTATTGTTTCTATTTCCATTTTTACATCTTGGATGGTTTTGTTTATATCCTTTGCCTGTTTGATTGTGTTTTCTTGTAATTCTTTAAAGGATTTTTGTGTTTCCTCTCTAAGTTCTTCTACCTGTTTACCTTTATTCTCCACTATTCTTTAAGGGAGTTATTTATGTGCTTCTTGAAGTCCACTATCACCATCATGAGAAATGATTTTAGATCAGAATTTTGCTTTTCCAGTGTCATGATGTATCCAAGACTTGCTATGGTAGGAGAATAACCTTAGTTTCTGTTGCTTATGTTCTTATGCTTGCCTCCTGCCATCTGACTGTCTTGAGTGCTAACTTCCCTTGCTATATCTGACTGAAGCCTGTCCTTCCTGTGATCCTGGTTCTGTTAGAACTCCTCGGAGTTCAGCTGTTTCTGTGACTCTATGATTCTGAGATCCTGGGATCCTGAGATCCTGGGTGTATCAGATCTCCTGGGAGTCAACCTACTTCTGGGGCCCTGAGATCCTGGTCTGACCAAATTCCTGGGATACTGGGATCCTGTGGGTCTGTCCATGTTAGAGCACCTGGTAGTGGAGCTTTTTCTGGGTTTTGTGGGAATTTCTGTGGAATTTGTGCCCAAGTTCTTCTCAGGGCACTATCTCAGACTGGAAAGAACCTGTCCCACTGGTCAGGCAGAGTTCCTGGGTGCCCGGGTCCCACTGGTTCCAGTTACTGCTGGTGTTGGGGCAGATGTTACATTCTTCTCACCTCTGATCCTCTGATCCTGGACGTGTTAGAGCACCTGAGAGTGGATCTTGCTCTGGGTATTGAGGGACTGGCTGCTGAGTTCATGCCCAAGGACACCAGCCCAGACTGGAAGGAACCCATGCCACTTGGAGGGCAGAGTTCCTGGTACCTGGGTCCCACCAGTCCCAGTTACTTCCAGTGTTGGGGCAGATTCTATCGTATATTATTAACACTTTTGTCAAAGAGCTGCTGACTGTATGTGTGAGTTTCTATTGTGTTTAAAGGGTCATGTGTATGTCCTTAGGGTCATACTCCATGTGATGTTGGATTTACAGTGGTGTGTGTGTGTGTGTGTGTGTGTGTGTGTGTGTGTGTGTGTATGTGTGTGCTCATTCATGTTCACTTTAGGGTTTTCTACATATAAGATCATACCACTTGAAGGTATATTTTCTTTTTCATTATCATTTTCAATGTCTGTTATTTCTAGTACTTGCCTGGTTCTTTGACTAGGCTTTCCAGTGTTATTATATAGGAAGAACTAGAATGAGTACCATTGCCTTTGTGCATGTCTTAGAAAAACAACAACAACAACAAACCCTTCCTGTTGTTTGCTGTGGAATATAAAACTAACTTTGGATTGTTTTAAAAATATGAGGTTTTATAATTTTTTATAATTCTCTTTTAAATACCCATCTAATTACAATAGCTATCCTTCATTCTGCTAATGTAGCACATCACTTTTAATTGATATTTCTGTACTGAATCACAGATGTACCTCTAAAATAATATCTACCTTATATAGAGGCATGACCCTAAGACAGTCATATTACCCTTTAATAGAATAATACATACAATAGAATCCCATACATACAGTGTGGATTCGGCAGGCATTTGGCAAAAATGTTAAGAATATACAGTAGACAATATGTGCAGAAATCAGTGTGGAAACATCAAAGAATTCAGAATAAACTATCCAGAAAGGAACTTAAGAAAGCAATCTCACTTTTGAGTGAATTTTAAAAATACTGGGATAAATGAACAGAGAAGTTTTAAGACTCATACATGGAAACTAGGAAACATCAATTTAATTGTAGATGCAAATAAATTGGAACAAATGGAAGGGTCTCTCATGCTTGTGGATCAGAATATTTTTAATATTCAAATGTATACTAAAGGCAATGTATACAATGCAATATTTATCAAATTAAAATAGAAAAACACTCTAAAATATATATGGTATCTTAGTTAAGGTTTCTATTGCTGCAAAAAGACTTCATGATCAAAGCAAGTAAGGTAGGAAAAGGTTTATTTGACTAATATTGATGCATCACTGTTCATCATCAAAGATGTCAATATAGGAACTCAAATTTGGCAGGAACCTGGAAGAAGATGCTGATGCAGAAGCTGTGGAGGAGGTGATGCTTATTGTCTTGCTCTGAGTGGCTTGTTCATCCTGCTTTCCTATAGAACCCAAGACTACCATCTCAGAGATGGCACCCCAAGAATGGTCTGGACCCTTCCTCTTCAATGAATTTTAAAAATTCCCCTTTATACAGCCAGATCCTATGGAGGCATTTTCTTAATTGAGTTTCCCTCCTCCCAGATGACTCTATCTTTGTGGCAATATAAAACTATCCAGTGCTGTGGAAACACAACAAATACCACATGGCCCATATAAACTTAAGGGGAAAAAAAAACATGCCAGAAAATAAAACAAAAACAAACAAAAAGCCAAAAAACAGAAACCAAACCAAAACAAAACAAAACATGTTTTCTGATATGTCACAAAGCTCCAATAATTAAGACAGTTTTGACTTAAATCTTATTTTCTTAGATTTAAAGCAGACATGATTCCCCCCAAAAGAAAATAGATCCCCTAACCAACTGTGGGTCTATGGGTCTACATATAGTAAATAAATACATTTAAAAAAAAAAAAAAAAAAAAAAAAAGCTTTCTCTGATCCACATGATTCATGATATTCAGAGGTGAACTAATCTGATTATATAATGAGAATTCATTAGGAGCTGCTTTAATGTTATGTCCCATTAGCAGGGTAATAGTAGTAGTTCTATACTCTCTGTAGCCCTTGATATTTTAACCCTAATACCTATACCAGGTATAGGTGACACCTTGGGGAGTGTGCCTTAATTTCAGGCTGAAAGTTGTTCAGTTACTCCCATGACATTTGTGTCACTATTGCAATGGTCATGATTTTATAGGTAGGTAGGCCATTATTGTAGCTCAGGGTTCATACCTAGAGGAGATTGATGAGTGCTTTTTTCCTCTGGTAGTGTGCATAGAACCTTCCATCACTGTATTAGGGGGCATTATATCACAAACATAATCACCCTAAATATACTTCTGAGTAAAATAAGTGGGCTTTTCAATACAGATACTACAGTTTAGGTAAAAGTATTTTTGAGATGAATATTATTAATTATGAATGGTTTTATTCATGAATAATTTAAAACATGGCCCAAGAAAAACACACATTGTACTTCATTTAAAATTGTTCTCTTATCTTTCAATATTGAGCAATCCCACCAAGCAATGCCTCTTTTATCTTTATCAGGTGTGTTTTCAAAATCATGCTTACTATCTAATAGACTAAATAATTTTAGAGGCCTCTAAGTCCAAAGAGAAAGAGGATCTGGGGTATATCCATCAATCTGTCCCTTTAGTGAGCGCCTCTCAACCCTGGCCACACCTTCTTCACAGGTGCATCCTATTTTACTGTTTCTTTCTCTCAGCCTCAGCATTTTGCCTGATTCTCTTCTCAGAGTGCTCAGATAGGCTTGTGACAAGAAGGTATGATTTGACAATGCCATAGTGATCTGCTGGTGATGTCCCAGAGTTCTCCCATTTCTGTCCTACTGTGAAAAATGGTATTCTTCTTCCTCCCGCCATGATGGCAAAACTCTCTCTCTCTCTCTCTCTCTCTCTCTCTCTCTCTCTCTCTCTCTCTCTCTCTCTCTCACACACACACACACACACACACACACACACACACACACACACACACAGGAGGACATCATCCTGAAACATCTTTGCATCTCCATCTTGGTCTTCTGTGTGTTACATTGAATGAAGAACTGGGCTCAGACTCCTCCTGACACACCCAGATTGTGTGCCCTTCAGTATTCTTAGTTCTCTGTGGAATGTGCACTCCACCATTTGCTTTTTGTCTTAGAAGCTCATTTTGGGTCAATGGTAAATCTTTTGTTGGATAGCCTGCTTGCTGCTTTAACACTCTGACTTAATTAGGTATTATATAAGTTAATAAAAATGTGCATCTAAAAGGAAATTGAGCAGTATTGTCATAAAACCAAGTTAAATTAGTTAGGAAAACTCAGAAGAACAAATTATTTAAAAGAGATGGTCAAAGTTCAGGGGTGTGGTTTAATGATGTAGTTCCTGCATAGCAATTGCAAAGCCCTGGGTTCTATCCCAACACTGAAAGAAAAAGTTTTCAGTGTTCTGTGAGATGTCTGTGAGTTAATAGTAAGCGGTTGGGAAACGAGTAAAAGAGAAGAATAAAGCTTCCCTTAGATAACATCATACGGAGCTGCATTCTCATGTCATTTTAAAAGGTGTGATGTTTGATTGAAACATAAAGGCTTTTAGCTTTATGGACGAAGATGGAGGTATCCAATTTACAGGTTCAGACTGGAAAGCAAGTGTGGGCCCCATGGCAAAAGGCAAACTAATAGGCTGAAATGTGTTAGTTAAAACAAAATCTGAAAGGTGTACCTTTCCTTTGCAGAGATTTTTCTTTAAACATCTTTTTCTCTCATTTTCTAATCATTCTGAGTAAATGTAGCTTTATGACAGCTGACAGTGGTGGTTGCTAGGCCACAGGTACTTTCCATAGTACATCCCTTCAGTGGAAGGTGCTCAGTGAATCCCACCTTTCTTACAAAACCCTTTCCTTCCTCCTCTGGGCCCCTCCTTCCCACATTGTCTGTTGTTCCTCCTTAGGATTGAACAGATTTGTACCCTTCTTTTGTGACTTGGAGCTCCCAATCTGTCTCTGTAGCTAAGCAAAGGGAGATGGAAAGCCCCTTTCATTGGCAGATAGTTAGAGAAATGATTTGAGCATCTAGCCTCGTCCCCTGCTGTTTGTCTACTGTAGCCGGGAGTACCAAGCTCACACATTTTTCTCTGTGAGGTGGACATTGCATAACATTTTCCTTTAGGCTTCCCAACAGTTTTTCCTTTCAAATTAACATGTGTGTGTGTATGTATGTATGTATGTATGTATGTATGTAGTTTAAACAATTTCATACAAGAGTACTATATTTACAACATTTTAACCCTTCTTTCTCTCCCTTCTATCTCCTCCTGTATACCCTCACCCTCTCTCAAATTTAATACCTTTTTAAGTATAAATTCATGTGTTTATATAGGTAACATATATGTGTATATATAGAGAGACTATATATATATATATATATATATATATATATATATACAGAGAGAGAGAGAGAGAGAGAGAGAGAGAGAGAGAGAGAGAGACTATATATATATAAAATCTGTTCAGTGTTGGTCTTGTGTACATATGTTTAGTGCTAACTACTTGGAATTAGATAACTGTTCAGGAAGTTCATTCCTTGGAGAGATCTGATTCTCCCTGTCAGTAAACTGTAACTCCTCATTTTAGGGTGAGACATGTTGAGATTTAGCGGACTCGTGTTAGTAGTACTGCTGGAGATGGCTTCATTCACATCTTATTTAGGATATTAAAAAAAATCTCATATGGTGACAACACGCTTTCCTTCCCTGTACATACGTATTTTATAAGCTTTGAGTGTGCCTTGCACAGAGATGACTTTTGAGACTTTAGATTTAATATCTAAAACAATGGAAACAGGGAGATTGACCGGCTCTCGTATCTTCTCACTTTATCTCCACCCATTATACTTCAACCTAACCTTCCATCTATTCTTTGACCCACCTGTTGTACAATGTTATGTTATTGACTATGTGCTTGGCACATAGTGGATGTTTTAAAATATATGTTGTTATGATTAACACTATAATCCATCTGATACCTTTGCCCAATCTGTAATAGGATTCTGTTCTTTAGAAAATCTCAGTTTCTAACATCTTCTTATATTTAATTTCTATTTTTCCTAGCCTAGTCCCTAATTTTAGGCCTGATATTACTTCTAATATCTATAAATTATTATTTATTCTAGCTTTAGGAGTAAAATTTTAGTAAGTGTACCTTCCTTCCTCACCTTCTTCCATTCATCTGCTCTGTAGTCCAACAAGAAGTTTAGGAGATAAACTCTGCTTAAACAAACAAACAAACAACAAACAAACAAACAAACCAGCCTCATAGCATAGAAAATTATACCCTACCTGTAGTGAGTACTATGGTGACATCTACTTGAGGTAGAATAGGAACATTCTTGAACATAGCAAACAATAGGAATTTGAAGCTAACATTCTAGATTTTTCGTTGATGTCCTAGAACCCTAAGTTCATTCACTGAGGCTGTTTCTCATCTGTTTCTCAGCTGGAACTATTTTGTCCTGCCATAATGGCTTTTTCTCCCAGAAGCTTTGTGAGCTTCAGAGTTCAGAACTGGCATGTGTCTTAGGTTTCTATGGCATCTGCTGCCAGAACCGTCCTTCACAAATGTGAAGACTACTGGTCTCTCTCCAGATTCCTGCGAGCAAGAAGCACCAGGGATTAATTCTACACTATCAGAGACTTTAGCAGTGGAGTGATACATGTCCTGTGCCTGACACAGCACCAGTAACTTAGGCTGGCTGATAGTGCTGCATGCTGGGACCCTTCCCAGAGATGTGTATTTGAGTTTCGTTTCTGTTGTCTGTTTCAGCTCCCTTCTCTTACCCACTGCTTCCTACTCTAGTGATGAATTGCTCTTATGGCTCATTTCAGACTTCCTGTCTCCTTGTCTTCAGGTACCTCTACTGTGGAGAATTCTCGCTTCTCTTCTACCATACCTTTTCACCCCTTTCTCACTCTCCTTGGTCTAAAAAAAAAAAATCTAATTTACCTTTCAAGTCTCAACTTAGGGTTTTGTTAGAAACCTGCTTCTAGTTTTCAAAGACTATCATGCCACCTAGATGTCCTGCTTTGTTCAAAGCAGCATCCAGAGTGTTCCCTAGTCATTCATTATCAATTTATCACCATCACCATCACCATCATCATCAGCATCATTGTCATCGTCATCATCATCATCACTTATTGATCACATGTTGATTTTAATTCCCATGAAATTGGAAACCACCTTAACTTATATTTCCATTGCATATTTTAAAAGCACAGGAAAGTTTTATCCAATAAGTGAGTGAACTAATAAGAAACTACAAATAAATATATGCCAGGCTCATGCTGGCCACCTAGCCCAATTCAGACCCAAACCAGCAGCCAGCTTTACAAATCTACTGTCCATGGGAGTACTTTTCAATCCAGGCAGAGGGTACATTTCAGCTTCAGCAAAGCCATTTACCCAGGAAGACACAATGTGCAGGGTGAGCTTAACCATCTAAAAAAAGGGGGATCTGCAGCAGTAAGTAAGGGCCACACAGTGACTGCTGCATGGATGTAGTTCTACAGTGAGAAGAGAAGGAGGAAAAAAAAGAACAGACCTCACCTCTACAAGGGTGTTAGACTTCAAAACAGTAAATTTTATAGAATTAAGAGATCGAGTCAGCTTGGTGCATGAAGAGGGAAACTGAATTCCCAGGTGTGGACAAAAATGGAAGTATCCTGAGGGAGATCCTGACCTAAACACAGCCAATTACAATTCATCTGAAAAGGAAAATGAAAAGGCCATGAAAGATCTGTTGTGGACCCATACACAAGAATGCAGAATGCAAGTACAAGAAATTCTTATCTGCACAGAGCCTGCTTGTTCTCCATTGGGCAAAGTTTCTTGGAGTTGGACCCTGGCAAGAGAAATCCAGTGGCAAAGAGTTATGTTAGCCATTGGGGCAAAATAGGAAAGGTCAAAGTTTAGTAGGTATGGAAGGGAATGGGAGTGAGGCTCTCTGTGCTGTCAAGAACTAAATGACCCATGTACCTGAAAGCTAGGCTTGCTAGCCGAACCCCTGAGTGGAGGGGCTATGCCTGATGTCAACTTTCCAAGGCCTTCAGGTCCTACAGACATATAAGAATACTGCAGATGCTTTGCATAATGAGCCAGTTTGCTTGGCAACTAAGTTAAAATTTTTCTTTTGTTGTTTGAAGTTTGCTCCAGTGAGAAGCAGAATAAGGCAGGCTCTTTCTCTGTTCCCTACAGTCTAGACCCAGAGGCGGTGTCTAGATGCAAGCACACCTTACTATCAGGCTCTCTATTCCCTACAGTCTAGACCCACAGGCGGTGTCTAGATGCAAGCACACCTTACTATCAGGCTCTCTAGTCCCCACAGTCTAGACCCACAGGCGGTGTCTAGATGCAAGCACACCTTACTACTACAAGTTGCAGAGATTGTAGAAGCCTCATAACATTGGTACCTTCTGACTATACCCCAGTGCACAACAGGTGGCTCACTCCTTATTTCTAATAAGTTTCAGAAGAGAAATTTAGATCTGGTCAGAGGAAATGCTCACATATCCTATGTATAACCTTAGAATTATTTCACTGGATGACTCTGAGGTCCAACCTCCTATAAATCATAGGAATATAAAGAAATAGAAGCCATGTAAGATATAAACAGACAGCTCATAATTCCCAGAGAGTTCAGGAAATACTCAGAAAGCAAACATTGGCCATAACCTGAGTCCTGAAGTATTTGAGGGATTGATCTAAATCATAGAGGTAGATTTTCAAAGGTGAACAGAAGCTAGAACAGACCTCTGAGAAATATAGGAAAGGTAAGTCTATAAACTACATGAAGAACAACCTGACCCTGGTATTCAGAAACATGGATATAGTTCATTGCATCAATGGTACAGTCATTTCTTCAAATGTCACAACATTTTGATGCTACATAGCAAAGCAACCCTAAATGTAGTAGCCTAAAAAAAAAGAGCATCAGGTCATCAGTCAGGAATTTAGATTGGGCTTACCTGCATGACCTTTCGTCATCTGACATTACTCTAGAATCAGCTTGGATGCAGAGAATAAATTAGCTTGTTCTTGTGTCTGGTGCCTGAATGAAGATTGCTTGAAGCAAGTGTCATCTTGGTACTGCCTTTCAAATTTAGTCTGAAGCACTCCATATGTTCTTTGTTGAAAAAAAAAAGTTTAATTTTTCACATAGCTCTTAGGGCTTCTACACAATGCATCAAGGGATACTGGAAGTGGAAAGACTGTACATAGCCTTGCCTTAGAAGACGTAAATGCCATTCACAAAGTCTATCCATTTAGTAAATTGCTGAGAAGATTAATGGATTCAACCAAGAAGGGGTCCTCTTCTTTGGAATCTATTTCTAGTAAAGTAACTATAGTGTTCTTATCCCATGTCACACCTTTGCTAATTATTCTTAGGGTATAAATGTGTGTCTCTCTAACTGGAGACAGTCATGTTTTATATGTAAACATAGACTAAATGACCACAGAAACTAAAGGACACAAGAACAAAAAAAAAAAATGGTAGCCCATCTTAGAGATTGGTAAACTGAGGAAAAGTGCTAAATCTATCCCATTATCTATTTTACAAATACAATTTTGTTGGTACTAAGCTACAGTTACTCATTTACATTCTGTCATGTCTGCTTTCATATGCAATGTTAGTGCTGAGTAGTTTCAACAGGGGACATGTGACCTGCAAAGGGCAAAATATTTTTTTTCTATTAAGGACAATAAAGCACTGTATTATAGAATATATCTCAATCAGGGGCTTTGATTATTCCCAGATAAAAGACACACAACATTTATATTTATAATAAGCCTTAACAATTTAGAATAAGAACTAGAACTGGGCAGATATATATCTTCTATGCTATTATGTTTATTTCCCTGGAATAACCCTACAATGTTCCATCTGGGCTATTCTTAACTCTAATTGACCAGCCCTCAAGGCCAGGATTCCAAGACTCTTTTTTTTTTTCTTTTTAGATATTTTCTATATTTACATTTCAAATGTTATCCCCTTTCCTATTTTTCCCTCCAAAAACCCCCTATCCCCCCCCCTCCCCCTGCTCCCCAACCCACCTGCTCCATTTTCTGGTCCTGGCATTCCCCTATATTGGGGGCATAGAGCCTTCACAGGACCAAGGGTCTCTCCTCTCATTGATGACCGACTAGGCCATCCTCTGCTACAAATATAGCTAAAGCCACATATTCCATCATGTGTTTTCTTTGATTGATGGTATAGTTTCAAGGAGCTCTGAGAGTACTGGTTAGTTCATATTGATGTTCCTCCTATGGGCCTTCCGCCCCATTCAGCTCCCTGGGTATTTCTCTGGCTCCTTCATTGGGGATCTTGTGCTCCGTCCAATGGATGACTCTGAGCATCCACTTCTGTATTTGCCAGTCAGTGGCAGAGCCTCGCAGAAGACAGCTATATCAGTCTCCTGTCAGCAGGCTCTTGTTGGCATCTGCCATAGTGTCTGGGTTTGGTGATTGTTTATGGGGTGGATCCCCAAGAGGGGCAGTCTCTGGATGGTCATTCCTTCAGGCTCTGCTCAGAACTTTGTCTCTGTAACTCATTCCATGGGTATTTTGTTCCCCATTCTAAGAAGGAACGAAGTATTCACATTTTGGTCTTCCTTCTTCTTGAGTTTCATGTGTTTTGTAAATTGTATCTTGGGTATTCTAAATTTCTGGGCAAATATCCACTTATCAGTGAGTGCAAATCATGTGTGTTCTTTTGTGCTACAGCCCACCCAGCACTGGGTCTCTTTCCGTGGGAGAATTAGGGTCTCAGTACTCAGGTAGGTAAGGATTCAGTGCAGTGACAGACACAAACACAAGAGAGGTTTGAAGCTGCTGTGATTTGCTTTACTTTCAGCTGAAGCTGTATACACTCAAATCAGGAACACAATTTTTGGCAACTGACCGTTACATGGAACATCTCATACCACAAAGATAAACATTAACAAATTGTCTTGAAACCAGAATTATAAAACAGGAAACAGTTCTTGAGAATCATCTTGACACCCAGACAGGGGTTACTGGACCCAGGTTGAGGTCAGCCTATTAGAATTCTGCCAGCCAAGACTTATAAAATACAGTCAAAAGTTTATTTTTAGCTTATACCAACTTCACAATTTTATGGGCCTTCTGGTCAATTTGGAAATTTTGTGACTGCTTCCATAAAACTCTCTTTAGAGAACAGGATCTTATAATTTCTCCAAAATCTATGTATTTGCCTTATGATTGCTCCCTGATCTCTCTTTGGCCTCAAACACCAAGGAGGTCTTGTTCTGGTAAGTCACTCTACAAAATTTAATGTACAGTATAAAATTCTCTCTCCATTAATATCTACCCATCTATCTTCATCCTCATCATAGGCCCCTGTATAAGGGAAAGGTCCTGTAGTTTATCTTAACTTATAGGGTCCCCTGTGTATAGGAAGGGCCCACCATCTGCCTCTAATTAAATACTGTTTCCTTCCACCAACTATTCTTACAGGAATTTGTACCTCTTTCTTACTAAATTTTGCTCATCATGAATGGGAGCTTTAGGCCCCCGTAAAGCGTGGACTCTATGATTATCAATATCATCTGGATTTTATACAAATGATTCCTGTTGCTGCAATGCATTAATCACATCCCC
>NC_034608.1:88341182-88354636 GCF_900095145.1 Mus pahari
TGGGGAATTGAGTCCATTGATGTTAAGAGAAATTAAAGGAAAGTCATTGCTTCCTTTTATTTTTGTTGTTAAAGTTGGGATTTTGTTCTTGTGGCTGACTTCTTTTAGGTTTGTTGAAGGATTACTTTCTTGGTTTTTCNAGGATGGAGGTTCCGTCCTTGTGTTGATGATTTCCCTTTATTATCCTTTGAAGGGCTGGATTCATGGATAGATATTGTATGAATTTGGTTTTGTCATGGAATATGTTGGTTTCTCCATCTACGGTAATTGAGAGTTTTGCTGGGTATAGTAGCCTGGGCTGGCATTTGTGTTCTCTTAGGACTTGTATCACATCTGTCCAGGATCTTCTGGCTTTCATAGTCTCTGGTATGAAATTACACGTAATTCTAATGGGCCTGCCTTTATAGGTTACGTGGCCCTTTTCCCTTGCTGCTTTTAATATTCTATCTTTATGTAGTACATTTTTTGTTCATATTATTATATGATTATTATGTGTAGGGAGGAATTTCTTTTCTGGTCCAGTCTATTTGGAGTTCTGTAGGCTTCTTTTATGTTCAAGGGCATCTCGTTCTTTAGGTTGAGCAAGTTTTCTTCTATAATTTTGTTGAAGATATTTTCTGGCCCTTTAAATTCAAAATCTTCATTCTCATCTACTCCTATTACCCATAGGTTTGGTCTTCTTATTGTGTCCTGGATTTCCTGGATGTTTTGAGTTAGGATCTTTCTGCATTTTGCATCTTCTTCGTTGTGCCCATGTTCTCTATTAAATCTTCTGCAGCTGAAATTCTCTCTTCTATCTCCTGTATTCTATTGCTGTTGCTCATCTATGGTTCCTGATTTCTTTCCTAGGGTTTCTATCTCCAGAGTTGTCACATTTTGGGTTTTCTTTATTGCTTCTATTTCCCTTTTTACTTCTAGGATGGTTTTGTTCAAATCCATCACCTGTTTGTTTCTGTTTTCCTCTCTCTCTTTAAGACTTCTACGTCTTTAGAAGAATTCTCCTATTTTTCTTTAAGGACTTGTACCTCTTTATCAGCTATCTCCTGCATTTCTTTAATAATGCCCTTCTTAAAGTTCTCTACCAGCATCATGAGGTATGCTTTTAAATCTGGTTCATGCTTTTCATGTATGTTGGGGTATTTAGGACTTACTGAGATGGGAGTGCTAGGTTCTGATGATGGTGAGTGATCTTGGTTTCTGTTAGTAAGATTCCTATGTTTGCCTTTTGCCATCTGGTGATCTCTGGAGTTAGTTGTTATAGTTGTCTCTGGTTTGAGCTTGTTCCTCCTGTGACTCTGTTAGCCTCTGTCATCAGTCCTGGGAGTCCAGCTCTCTCCTGAGTCTCAGTGGTCAGATTACTCTCTGCAGGCAAGCTCTCCTCTAGCAGGGAAGGTGCACAGAGGCCTGGTGTTCAGATCTGCCTCCTGACTGAAGATGTAGACCCAAAACAGGGCCTGTGCCAGAAGATTTGTTGCCTCTGCAGTTTATTCACTCACCTTCACAGAATTGTCACCGAGGGACCACGGACACAATATGACTCTCTCACCTGCTCTGGCAGACAGAGCCCTCACAGGTGTCCACCTTTCCTCTGGCGAGAAAGGTGCCCAAATTTCTGGAGCCTGAAACATGGTCTGTCCCAGAAGTTAGGTTGCTTCTGTCTTTCCCAAAGCTGTGTAGCTCCTGTGGTCCACACCCTCGCCAGTGCAGACTAGAGCCTAGGAGAACTGGAGCAAAGATTGCTCTCCCACCAGCTCAGGCCCTGATACTCCCCCCGGGAGGATACCCCTCCACAGGCAGGAAAGGTTCGAGATGACTGGAGCCAGATAAGGGATCTTTCCCAGAAGCTGTGTCACTTCTGCAGGCCACCCTCTCCCAGGTCATGCACTGGAGCAAAGATGGGTCTCCTACCAGCTCTCCTCTGGTGGGAAAGGTGCTGGATGTCTGAAGCCAGAAATAGAGTCTTGTTTCCATGATTTCTATGGAGTCTTCTACACCTGATATTCTCTCTTCCATCTCTTGTATTCTGTTGCTGATGCTCACATCTATGATTTTTTATTTCTTTCCTAGGATTTCTATCTCCAGAGTTGTCTCTCTTTGTGTTTTCTTTATTGTTTCTGCTTCTGTTTTTAGATACTGGATGTTTTTGTTCAATTCTTTTACATGTTTGGTATTGTTTTCCTATAACTCTTTACAGGATTTTTGTTTTTCCTCTTTAAGTGCTTCTAGCTGTTTTCCAGTGTTTTCTTGTATTTCCTCCCTAAAGTCCTCCATCATCATGATGAGAAGTGACTTTAGATCCATGTCTTGATTTTTTGTTGTGATGGTGTATCCAGGACTTGCTATGGTGGGAGAGTTTTGTTCTGATTATGCCCAGTCACCTTGGTTTCTGTTGCTTCTGTTCTTATGCTTGACTCCTGCCATCTGATTATCTCGAGTGCTTGCTGCCCTCTCTATATATGATTGGAGCCTGTCCTTCTTATAATCCCAGTTGATTCAGGACTCCTCAGAGTCCAGCTTTCTCTGTGATCCTGTGATTCTGGGCTCCTGTAACCTGAGATCCTGGGTGTGTCATAGTTCTTGGCAGTCAAGTTTACTCTGAGACCCTGAGATCCTGGTTTGACTAAGTTCCTTTTATCCTAGGTTTCTGAAATCCTGGAATCCTAAGATCCTGGGCTATATGTTACTGTGCCTGGAAATGGTGTCTCCTCTGAGGTCTGTGGGGCTGTCTGGTGTGTTCAAAACCAAGGTATAATGGTATTTTTCAGAAGAAACCCGACCCGCTGGTCAGGCAGGACTCCTGTGTCCTTGATCCTGCTGTCACAGTCCCATCATAATTGGATTGGAATTGATATTGTGTTTCACTCACCAGTGATCCTAAGATCATGTGCAGAGTCCTCTGGGTACATGCAACCTTTTGCTGAGTTCGGGCCCCCCAAGCTGGCACCCCCAAGATTCTTATTCCATAGCAGTTTTTTTTCTCTATTCACTTTCCTTTCCCTCCTTGTGGTTTCCTCAGACCCCAAGCCCAAGAACCCAAGAACCCTGCCTATTTCTCTTCTACCCAGCTATTAGCAGCAGGTATCTTTTTTTTTTTAACCAATTAAGGATGACTTATAGTTTCACTTGGGTATGAGAAGGCTCTCATCCCTGGGGATAACCAGGCTTGGGGGTGTATTTAGCATTTTAATACAAGAAAAACACCAATCCTCAATGGCACTCTTTGCAGTTATCTCAGTACATACAGGTGAATTACAAAAACACTCTCTTCAATTTTCTGGTAATTGTTCAGGATTTCTTTGATTTTAAATTACTTTCATTATCTTATATATATGGATTTTTTGCCTCCAAGTATGTCTGTGTACCATGTCTGTGAAATGTCTGCAGCTGATAGAAGAAGGCATTAGATACCTAAGAACTGGAGATACAAAAGGTTGTGAACCACTGTCTGGGTGCTGTGAATCCAACCTGGATCCCCCAGAAGAGTAGCCACTCTTAATCACTAAACTATCTTTCCAGTCCTCAGGGCTTGTTTTTAGCATATTTGCAGACTGATGCTTATACCTCATTTAATTAATTTTCTACCTTGTTTATTTTCCTAACTTTCATTTTTACATGAATTTCTAACTTCTATATACTATGTATATTTCCCATTATTTGTATTATATAAAATTATATCTGTCTCAATTATTTGATATTTATCTTTTCTGTTAGATCTTCTTTACCAAAAGATTAAAGATAAGCTAATACAGAATGCAAAACACTAAGCAGAAGTATGAAAAAGGAACAAAGCTGAGAACAACCATTTGTTTGAGTTTATGAATATTATTCACTTCTACTACATAAGTAACCTTATAAATTTGATACTAAAATACCATTTTGTAAAGACAAAAATCTCAGGCTATTAAAAATAAAATAACTTGCTCAAGCAAGGATAGGCTGTTAGGTGGCAAACCAAAATTTAATTACAAATTTTTCACTTAGCTTTTCTATTGAGGTTCTATTAATTTTTGGTTCTTCTTCAATTCTGTGGATGTTTTCAAACTGTTCCTACATCCCTTCAACTCTCTGGATATTTTTTTAAAGCATATTTAAGTTATAAGTATCTTCTCCAGTCTATCGTGGATCCATACACATCAAAAGCTGGGGAATACATAATGTAGGGAAGCTTCCAGAGACTGCTATATCTCACTGAAACTTCATTACCATGTCTACAGAACAGAGTGGTTCCATTATTATCCATGCTTCTTGGGATGTAACTTTGACACATGCCATATTTGACTACTTTAACATGAAATTGATGTCATTTTTACTGCAAGCACCCCTTGAGCTGTGAGGTACTTTCCTCTGTCCTGAAACACAATGACAGTTTACTTGGTAATGTGGGCTTTGCCCTGTAGGAAGAGCATGTACACTGAACCTTTCCTATACCAACATTTCACTGCAGTTTTGACATGGATTTCTCAAACCATATAGTATTAATTTCGATATTAACACTATTTGTATTTTTCAAACCATATAGTGTTTATTTGGACATCAGATTTCTCATATGAGGCTAGAGTACCTGGTACTGATGATTTCCTGTTTGTCTTACTAACTTGATCAGCATGTCCTTGTAATTTTTCCAAGCAGATGAAAATAAATTGATATTTTTATTTTTGTTTGTTTCAAATGTGTATTACTCTATCAATTTTGTTTTACTATATTTGACAAGAGATTTTGGTACTTTTAATTCATTAGATTCCTGCAACTATAGAAAAATGCTTAGCATCTGAAAAATCAGAAGATAATCCTTCAAAACAATGGTCCCCCTTTTTCCAACCTTTCTACTATTATCTTATAGACATCAATTGATTGTTAGACATTTGCATTAATCGTGTTTTTTTTTGTTGTTTGTTTTTTGTTTTTTGTTTTTTGTTTTTTTTGATACTGTGATAACAATCTGGAGAGCAACTTAAATGAAGAATGGTTTGTTTGGTCTCATTTCCATGCCTTGGTGAGACAGGAAATAGTGATGAAAAGTGTAGTAGAGTGAGCTGCTTGCTTCCTAGCAGCCAGGAAACAGACAGCACTTGAGAGGGAAAGTGGAGGAGAAAAGATATGTTCTTCAAAGACATACAGCAATCTAGTTCCTGCAGCCCTGGTCCAACATTTTAACATTTCAACCACCTCTCAATAGTGTAGAATTTTAAGCCCATCAATGAATTAATCCATTTCTCAAGGAATAGCCTTCGCCATCTAGTCTCTTCTCCAAATCTCAATTTCTGAATGTTGCTTACATTGGCATCCAAGCCTTCAAGTCTTTGTTGGGAGAGAGGATCATCAAACCACAACCACCACTTTACTCCATCCTTTATGATTGTTGATGTCTTGTTCATAGTCTATATCTTCTAATTTCTTGAGGTCCATCTTTGTAATTAATGAAACATATCTTATAGATCACCAAGGCCAATACATCTATATAAACTATTATTTAAATATTCACAGTTTCTAGTATTGATTAGAAATTTTATACTTGGTTGCTTTTCAAAGATTCCTTGCTATTTTTTTCCAAATTTTTAATATCTGTTTTTCTTCTTTAAGTATATTCTTTCACCAACACTTCATTCTGTCATGATAACTCCAACACTGTTCATCATTAAGAATCTAATTTGGGTCTGGAGTTTTCATTCAATAGCAGGACATTTATAGCATGCATGAGCACCTTTGTTCATTCCTAGTGCTTGCCATCTAGGCTTATGTTGTTATTCTTGTTTTGGATCTTAGTTTTGATCATAGTTACTTGTTTCTATGTGGTATGAAATGTGTTATTGTAAGCATGTACCTTTCCACTATTGTCCCTCATAGACCTGAGTTAAAGTGTATTCCTCAAAAGAGGATTTTATTACATTCTGTACAACACTGGAATGCTTTCAATTATATTTTGGGTTTGGAATACTTTTTAAATTATTCATCTGGTAAGAATTTTTGGTCCAGATATGCTTCTAGGAGAGATTCCTGTGAAGGCTTTAATCTGTTTTGCCTAGACATAAAAGTAAGCGTCCCACCCTTGCTTTCTGGAGATCAAGTTTTCAATTTATTATTTTGTGTAAATCTCTTATGATTATGTCATCTTCATTTAAAGATACCTGATTTAACTTTCCTTTTATGTCTTGGACTTTGTCTGCATTTTTCTGTGAAGATAGGCTGTTAGCCACCAGAAATTTGCAGATACTCCAAGGGAAAAAAAATATTTTCTTCTGAAGCACTTTTTTTTTTTTTTTTTTTTTTACTATTTCTAGCTTCTAGATAATTCATTATTCTTTTAACTTTGAGTTTTTGTGAACTTTGTACTAGTAATATATCACTAATTGTCAACTTTGTCTGGAAATAGAAATTTAGGATTATTTTTCTAACCTCTGTGTCACTAATGAGACAATATCCAGGGCCTTGCCTTAAGTAGGCTATATACCTCAGTTCCCAAATTTAGGTGGCTATCAAAACCCTAGTCAACTCCCACAGCTGACACTTTGTTAAATCTTGATTTAACTCCAATCAGGATTTCATTCCAACTTCATCACTGAATTCACTCTTTGTAGACCCTTGGTGTTATCCTTCATTGCTTTTAAATAGATATATTTATTTTTGCTCTTATGACCATTTCCAACAATTCCCTCTTGGAAGTTATAGGGCATCTCAATCAAGAGAACAGTCTTCCAATCCCTGAACTTCCTGGTTTTAACATAGCCTCAGTGGTAAGGCTGACATAATCACTGTGATGATTGTCAACTTGTTAAAATCTAGACTCACCTTAAAGATGGACCTTTGAGCATGTCTTTGGGGATTATTTTGAGGTATGAAGAATGGCTGCTCACTGTTGATGGCATTATTCCCTAGGTAGAGGATCTTGAAGTGTAGTAGAGTGAAGAAATGGAGCTGAGAACTAGCATGTACTCATTAAGTACTTTCTTTTTAAGCTGTAGATATAGAGTGAATAGCTCCCTCAATCTCTTGATGCTGTGATCTCTCTGATTTGAATGACTATAACATGAAACAGCTAAAATAGCCCTTTCTTTTAGAGATGATTTATCAGTGCAGTTTATTCTAACAATGGGGGGAAAAAAAGAAAGAAAGCCTAAGACAACTATCATGCTCACATCTTGGACTTCCTATGAGACTTCAATTAGTTAGTCCATGGAAAGCTCTCATAATATTCCCTGGAGCATATCTTATGGGTTAGCTACCATAACAGTGGGTGCAAGGGGCAAAAGAGTTTGCATACTTAAGGGTGGGCAGAGTTAGCAGTTCCCCCAAGTCCATGCTCATTTTATGATACTATGAGTCTACCCAAGGGTTTAAGTCAGACGCTGTGTGAGTTTTAGGACAAGATAGATCTATTTTTATTTTAATAGAAATTGAAGGTAGAGACTTAGTTGTTAAGTATTAAGGCAGAGTTCCACTTCATATAATCAGAGATATAGGAATTGGTCTCCAACTTTATGGTAAGATGGATCCATTGGTAGTATTAATTGAACCAAAAATTAAATTAGAGGAGAGGTGGGAACTTTCCAATGCAACACAAGTACACTTGTGTCCTTGGCAGAATCCAGGATAGTCCCTCATTTACTGTATATCAGTGACTACTTGCCAATCAAATATTAAAAATAATTTATAACTTTTACTTTATCCTCTAGAGCAGGAACATATTTTTCATATTCCAATACTTAAGATTAAATAGAACTCAGGAACAACCTACCCAGAGAAAATAACCTGTTGCTTAGTTTCCTCAATATCTATTAAGTAGGACATCTATATCAAGATATGTTGAATACAATATCCAGTTGGGAGTCAGTCTCTTACTGTTACAACAGGACGCATTGGATAAGAACCATTTCTCGGCTTAAATTATTTGGAAGTTGGAATAAGTAATACTATAGAGATATACTAACAAGAGAAACTGAAAGTTCCTCTGAAGAGAGGAAAGGACAAAGAGACAGCTGAGCTATTGATGTGGTTAATAGTCAACAGAGGAAAGGAATTGAGCAGCTGCTCTACCAGAAGTGGTCAATTTGCAACACACCATAAGTAAGTAGTCACTGAGGTTAGTTTTCAAAGATAACTTGTTAATCAGCTGGTGCAAGTATTTAGATAGATACCACAGGATACCCTCATGCTGTTTCCTTGGTTCCTACTTCATTAACACTCAAAGTAGCACACTTCTTAGAATGAAGCATCAAGCTTTCAATTTTGGATTAGTCAGACTTAGGGAGTGTAACTGCTATTATGGTTAGTTTTTGTCAACTTGATAACGATTAGAGTCATCAGAGAAAAGGGAATCTCAATTAAGAAATTTCCTTCTTTAGATTTGCCTGTAGGCATGTCTACGGGGCATTGTCTTGATTAATGACTATCCATTAATCAGGTTGTCCAAGGTTGCATAAGAAACAATATGTGCAACCCTTGGAAAACAAGCCAATAAACAACATTCTCCCATGATATCTGCTTCAGTTCTGACCTCGGGGTTTCTACCTTCGGTTCCTTCCTTGACATTCTTCAATGATAGACTACAAGCTTTTGGTCACATTGTTTATCACAGCTACAGAAACCCAACTAGAATGATTGAATGAGCTACAGACTCTAATCTTGTCATTTTGGTGATGATGGCCAGTGCTAACTCAGGGTTTGAAATTTAAGGTGACCCTCACTTTCTAGGTTAAGTACAAACACCCTACTAGTACCAATCTGAGAATGGGTACTTCATAAAAGTGGCTTAGACAACCCTGCCCATCTAACCCTTGTGGAGTAGCTGGTATCTTAAGATGGTTGTATCTACCACAGAGTGTTCAAATAAGAAAGAAATAAATCTATACAGATAAAGTAGTTAGCAGAGTGCATGCTGCATAGGAACTGTGATGTTACGAGTGTTGTCATCTTTGGTATTACTCCTATCTCATCCTCAGTACATACCTGCTTACCAGGCTAGGAAGAGAAAACCCAGGGTGACTGTTAGAAATTTCAACCTTTTTGAATGGAAAGAAGAATCCTGTGAAAAATATATCCCAGTTCATTTGAGAGAAAAAAATGAAGAGTCTTGCAGTGTGTACCTTTTAAATCTTGTAAATAGTAATATAATGTACATCCTATTCTCTAGAAATAGGAATTTTTATTATACAATTTTAAGTAGAAACTACTCATTGTGGCAGACACCAGTTGTTTCTACATTCAAGAATCACTTCCATCCTTCTGGCCAGTGCCATCTCAGGGCCACCTTGGGTGTGAATTCAGCACATGGTCCCACAGTCCACAGAGGGCTCTCCACACCACAGGCACCCTAGCACACCTAGCATCTGAGGATCAAAGGTGAGTGGAATGCAACATCTGTTTCAAAACACTCTTGAGGGTCATGTGACAGCGGGAGCCCTGCCTGACCAGCAGGTTGGGTTCCTTCTGATCAGTGCTTGTTTACCTTGGTTTTGAACACAGTGGACAGCCCCATGGTCCCCAGAGGAGATACCACTTCCAGGGGCTGTAACATGTTCAGGATCTTAGGATTCCAAGATTCCAGGATCCCAGAAGATGATCACACCAGGATATCAGGGTCTCAGAGGAAGCTTGACTGCCAAGAACTCTGACACACCCAGAAATCTCAGGTTCACAGGAGCCCACAATCAAAGGATTCCTGAGGAGTCCTGAATCAACCAGGATTACAGGAAGGACAGGATGCAATCAGATATATTGAGGGCAGCAAGTACTTGAGAAAATCAGATGGCAGGAGGCAAGCATAAGAACAGAAGCAATAGAAACTAAGGTTATTTGACACCATCTGAACCAAACTCTCCCACCATTGCAAGTCCTGGATACACCATCACTCAAGAAAAGCAAGATATGGGTCTAAAGTCACTTCTTATGATGATGATGGAGGAATATAAGAAGGAAATAAATACCTCCCTTAAAGAAATACAGGAGTACACTTCTAATCAGGTGAAAGAATTGAATGAAACCATCCAGGATCTAAAAATGGAAGCAGAAACAATAACGAAATCACAAAGAGAGACCACTCTGAAAATATAAAACCTAGAAAAGAAGTCAGGAGCCATTGATGCAAGCATAACCAACAGAATACAAGAGATAGAAGAAAGAATCTCAAGTGCAGAAGATACCATAAAAAACATGGACACTAAAATCAAAACAACCCTGAGATTCCATCTCACACCAATCAGAATGGTTAATATCAAAAACTCAGGCAACAGCAGATAGTAGCGAGGATGTGGAGAAAGAGGACACTCCTCCATTGCTGGTGGGACTGCAAGTTGGTACAACATCTCTAGAAATCAGTTTGGTGGTTCCTTAGAAAATTGGACATAGTTCTACTGGAAGATCCAGCAATACCTCTTCTGGGCATATACCCAGAAGATGCTCCAATATGTAATAAGGACACATGTTCCACTATGTTCACAGTAACCTTATTTATCATAGCCAGAAGCTGGAAGGAACCCAGATATCCCTCAACAGAAGAATGGATACAGAAAATGTGGTACATTTACACAATGGAATACTATGCAGCTATTAGAAACAATGACTTTATGAAATTCTTAGACAAATGGATGGAGCTGGAGGATATCATCCTGAGTGAGGTAACCCAATCACAAAAGAACACACATGATATGCACTCACGGACAAGTGGATATTAGCCCAGAAGCTCAGAATCCTTTTCAGAAGGGGGAACAAAATACCCATGGAAGGAGTTACAGAGACAAATTTCAGAACACAGACTAAAGGAATAACCAAACAGAGACTGCTCCTCTTGGTGATCCATCCCATAAATAACCACCAAACCTATACACTAGGCAGATGCCAACAAGAGCCTTCTGACAGGTGCCTAATATAGATGTTTCCTGAGAGGCTCTGCCAGTGCCTGGCAAATACAAAAGTTCATGCTCACAGTCATCTATTGGATAGAGCACAAGGTCCCCATTGAAGGAGCTAAAAAATGTACCCAGGGAGATGAAGGGTTCTGAAGCCCCATAGGAGCAACATCAACATGAGCTAACCAGTGCCCCCAGAGCTCCTTGAAACTATACCATACCAATCAAAGAAAACACATGGTGGAACTTGTGGCTCTAGCTGTATATGTAGCAGAGGATGGCCTAGTCAGTAATCAATGGGAGGAGAGGCCCTTGGCCCTGTGAAGGTTCTATGTCCCAATATTGGGGAATTCCAGGACCGGGAATGGGAGTGAGTGGGTTGGGGGCAGGGGAGCAATAGGAGATTTTCAGAGGGGAAACTAAGAAAGGGGATAACATTTGAAATGTAAATAAAGAACATATCTAGTAAAAAATTAAAACCAAAAAAAAAAAGAAGAAGAAGAATCACTTCCTCTCTTCTGAGGATTTTCCTCTTACAACATAAGCAGTTTCCTGACTCCTTTGAAGCTATGAAGAGAATACAGAAATGATCCAGACCAGTAGGAATAGATAATTTCATTTCTTAATAGATAACCATGTATGATTATCACATATCACACATAGCTGGTCCATTGCCCTGATGCATGCTGGCCAAGCATAGCATCTATACTGGTAAGTAGCTTCATTGCGATGGCTTTAATATAGTATGCCTCCAAGACTTTCCCAAACTCATCAGGAGTTAAATAACCAAAGTTCAATGACAGTGGTATTCAGAGGATGAAAAGTTAATCCTACTGTTTAAAGGTCCAGGCTTTGGAAAATGATTAGGGTTACATAAGGATATTGAAGTGGATCCTTCTAATTCAGTCCTGGTGACTTTTATAGGAAAAGTGACACAGACCAGAAAGATACAGATACATGTAATTTCTCTCCCTTGTCATTTGCTGTCTCAGAGCTCTGGAAGCAGTAGGTGCATCACCATCATAACAGTCTGTGCAAGTACTGTGCCTTTAATTCTTTCAAAATGGGAGCCAAAAGTGGCCTCTTTTTAAAAATCATATTTGTTAGCTTACCTTAAAGATTTTGTTATAGCAATGAAAAATGGGCTAATGTAGTCAATCTGTGAATACTTGGAATATTGGAATTTCTGAGTTGGAGGCCCAAGCAGTCTTTCAGACAAAGTCTTGCTACATTGTTCAGACTGGCCTAGAATTTGAAAGGCTCTCACTTTGGTTTCTGAAGTAAACAAATTAATGTCACCACACTTGATCTGGGAGCTCATTTAGAAGTTAATTATTCATCCCTACCAAGTAGTTGAGTTAGGGCTTTGTTGTTTGGCTTACTCCCTCCTATAGTTTTGAAATTCTTTTTAAAGATAATTTCATTCTAACACCTAGTGGCATTACAGCATTTTGTAGCTATTGTGGGACAGGGTGATATCTACAGGAAAGAAACCATGTCTTCAGGTACCAAGAATAGAGGGGAAGCCAAGAGCAAGGGAAAGACTTCGGTTCTGGGTATGTCTGGTCTAGCTACTTTTGCCTGTGAAAGTGAGTTTGGTTTTGGTGTCACTGATCCCACATGGGAATCTCAGTAGGAATGTTAGAGAGCTTAATTAGGTAGCTTTTGGCAATAGTATCAAACAAGTGCTAGAGTGTCCTGCTCTAGACACACTTACAAGCCATCATGGAACATCTGGAAAATGACCACATGAGAATTGATGCACATCAGCAGCATGGGGCATCATCTGCAGTGTGAGGGGGTATAATAGAAGTTGTTCCTGGAGAGACATGGCATACAGGTGGGCATGTGCATTTGTGCATACACACACACACACACACACACACACACACACACACACACACCACACCTATTCACCACAAAGAGGGAGCCAATGGAAGACTAATATTAAACCTGGTGCACTGAAGAGTTTCTTTGGGTTTCTTAAAGCAGTACAGGTGAAGGGTTGCTTGAAGGAGCAGGGAGAATGTTTGAGTCAGACCACTGAAAAGCCAGCATCCCTGAAGCTCTCTGAATGACATTTTGGCAGCTCAGCAGGCAGAGACTCTCCTCCAAGTAGTTCTGCTGGGCATTCTTTCCCTGTAGTAGGTTTTACTACTTCTATAGCTATGAAGTGGGGCCATTGTCAATCTTCTAAGTTTCAACTTTCTCAAACATGGGGAATCTGTTTACTTTGAGTCTCATCTCGTGAACCTTTCTGCTCCTTCCTAGGAGTGTTTCATTTCAGTGGACATTACTCCATAACAAGGATAGATGAGAGCAAATAACCTATCAAGCCTGTGCTGAGTTAGTTTAATAAAAGAAGATAACAAGCAAGAACTTTTTTTTTTTTTAGAAATCTCAGAATATATTTGACCCAGAGAGATTATGTTAGTGTTCTTTGGTCAAAACCATAATTTAGAGATCTGCAAACATTTTATATTACAGGTCTGGTTTTGGTTTTATTTGTTTTGTTGGTGTTGTTTCTTCTTCTTCTTCTTCTTCTTCTTCTTCTTCTTCTTCTTCTTCTTCTTCTTCTTCTTCTTCTTCTTCTTCTTCTTCTTCTTCTTCTTC
>NC_034608.1:88354656-88369135 GCF_900095145.1 Mus pahari
TTCTCTTCTTCTTCTTCTTCTTCTTCTTCTTCTTCTTCTTCTTCTTCTTCTTCTTCTTCTTCTTCTTCTTCTTCTTCTTCTTCTTTTTCTCTTCTTCTTCTTCTTCTTCTTCTCTTCTTCTTCTTCTTCTTCTTCTTCTTCTTCTTCTTCTTCTTCTTCTTCTTCTTCTTCTTCTTCTTCTTCTTCTTCTTCCTTTTGTCAGCCATTGGTCTTCCTTGTAAGTACTCAGCTCAGCGTCTATAGTGTAAAGTCAGAAGTGAACCATGTATAAATGAACTTACATGGATATTGTTAAAAACAAGGAAAAAGAAATTTATTCTAAGTACTACCATTTGGTTTTCAGACTCCATTTAATCATAGGGAGAAACAAAATTCAAAGCCCTTGGCCTTAGGGAAGCTGGGACTTCCTTATAGCTAAAAGCTTTTGTTTTAAACAGTTGTCAGAGTAGCGACATCTCAGGAACAACTTCTCCATCTTGCTGGTGGGGTCCAAATCAGTTCATGTTCCCAGGCCTAGGAATGAACACCTATCCTACTTCTCCAAATTTTTTCTTAGTTGTCTGCTACCTGGTAAAATATATAGAAATTGCTGTTATCCAAACCAAGGTGCATAAGTTATAAAAAATATAACCAGTTAATTGTTATGACCTAATTAACTACATGCAGCTAACCAACTCCTTTGTCCCCTTATTACTCTGAGATCTAGACCTAATGTCTAGGAATCAAGTAAGGACCTTGAAACTGTGTGCCCTCCAATGGGTACTCCTTTGCTTAATGCATAATGTCATGTGTGTGCTGGGCTTAACAAAAATATTTGTCTGAAGGTAATCTGAACAGTGGGCAGCAGGTTAGGAACACATTCCATGCCCTCAACCTTTTGTTTTGCTCACTCTATTTGCATAGATTAAAACACTGACTGTCAGAAGGTAAGCTGTCAAATATTTGTTGCAAACATGTTAAACTAGCTACCATTCTTGTTGCTAAGGAGAGATGAGAGCCATTTTGAATCCTGAAGGACCTGAGATAAGAACAAAGCATATGGTGTGCTGGGAGTGAAGGAAGAAAGGAGAGAAGCCCTTTGACTTATCATGAGTTAGCAGAGAGGTTCCACTGCAAGGGAGAGTCTCTAGCTTAAGGTTGTGTTGATGCATCTAAGGGAAAAGAGGTGCGTGTAGAGGAGATGGCCAATGTGCTGACCAACAATGCCCCTTCCATGAAGGTGGAAACCTGGGGTAGAGTGATTCTATACCAAGGGCTGTTTCTTCTATGACTTCTGAAGAAAGTCAGCCAACATTTTTTTTAAAAAGATTGTACAGGGTAGATGTCTTGGGAAAGGGAGCAGTTGACTCTAACCACAGCGAAGATATTCACGAAGAGGATATCATCAATACCAGACCCTATAAAATTCTATCTGAGGTCTTAGCTGCACAAGAAACAAACTGAATGATTGTTCCAGGGAAAGCATGCATTAAAACTGTGCAAACTTCCAAGGGTTACAATGTAAGAGAGACATGTGCAAGGATGGGCCTCATATTCTGATTCCTAACATGTGTTCTTAACCATTGTGAGATCTATTCAGCACTTCTCAAGGCTTCCTGCTGGCTTCTGACTCCCATCCTGCTCCTCACTTGAGGAGATCTGGGATTATGCTCTAGGTCTCTCCTAGGATTCGCATCCCCTACCCATGTGAAGTCACAATTTTTAGAAATTTTTTTTGTGGTATGTATATGGAATGGGGGTGGGGGCAAAGAACAATCTCAGGTGCTATTTTACCTTTCCTGTTTACTTTTACCACAGAGTTTCTCACTGGCTTAGAACTCAGGCAAGCAGGCTAAGTGAACCATATCCATCTTCCTGTTTCTGCTATCCCAGTGCCAAGACTAAAAGTGCATAGCACTGTTCCTGGCTTTTGCAACATGGGTTCTGAAGTTTGAACTTGGGTCTTTGTGTTTACAAAATAAGAGCTTCATGCATTGAGCTATCTCCCCATTCTTTTTGCATTTTTTTTTCTGTAAAGAAGCAGTCTTTGGTTGTGACATCACATCTGTCTCTTATGTCCTATAACTCAGTGCATGCTTTTCTGCAGATTTTAATTTGTAATTCTCGTACAACACTGATCTCCTTTCCCCTTTTATTACCTAATTAAGTGCATATTGCCTTTTGGTCCAGTGAGGCCTGTTAGGGTATGATGGCTCCCTTTTACCTTAGTGTCCCCATGACACAGAGCACACATTGCATTCAACATAGCATGGGATCAATAACACTTCTTAAATTGCAACAAGACACAAACAAGGTGTATTTCTCTCCAAACTGGTCTTTGGAGAGTCCTTTGTTGAGAGATTCTATGTTTACATAAAATTTAAAGGAGAATCTAAAAGCATGCTTTGGGAAAAAAAAGTTCAGGAAGAGTGGAAAACCCTAAATGTAGAGCAACAGAATAATATATAGATATATAGCTATATCTATTTACAGGTATATCAAGATATATGTTGTATGAAATTATGACATGATGATCAGATTATCTTTTGTAATAAGGGAAGTGAAGCAATGCATATGTAATCACTTAGAAATGATGGTAACAACATAAATCATATAATCTACATGTATATTTGCTGTATGTTTATATTTATGATGGTAAACCAAACAAAAAACAGAAAGAAAAGGGGTTATAATCTACTGCCATCAGAGAAGAAATAATATAGAAAGACAAATATCACTGAATATACCTTGATTTTTATATGCTTGACTTTGTGACCAGGAAAATGTTTTACATAATTACCAAGAAAACTCAAATCTACAAACTATAATTTTTTTAAGCATTGAAATCTGAGTGAGGTGCAACATCTACTCCAGTGAACTCTGCACGGCAAGCCAAAAGCTTGGATGTAGTCCTGAGGCAAAAAGTTTCATGGAAACTTAGTCTCTTGGAGTCTTGGCATCCCACAGCATGAATGCTCCAAACTTGTCCCTATGTCAGTCAGTGAACGGATCTGTGTGCTTTCCTTCAATATTGTTTTATTATAAGTACCTCCAAGGAATGATTTTGAATATAGCTAAGTTAGATTAGCCTCCACCAGTGTTCTAATATCCTAGGAAATCCTTGAGCCAACCTTCGGTTTTAAATTTAGTAAGAATGCTACTCATTCAGAGGAAATGCCTCCAGTATAAACAGTGAAAGAAATCAGACATTGCAGTTTACTGGGTAAGAGCTAGAAATCTCAGGGCTAGTTCAACAAAGTCAACTTAGAATTGCAGCCAAGTAACTCACATGTGCAGGAATTTTCAGTGGCCTAGGAAGAAGGAAGGTTGTGGTCTAAGAAGGAACTAGAGTTAGAAATATACTTAGAACAACAGCTGAGTTACTCATATACATAGCAATTTACAATGACCTAGGTGGAAGGTAGATTATACAATAGACTAGAATTGGAACTATGGCAAGGGCATGAAGCCCTTGCCTCTGGCTTCTAAGAATAAGTTGACTGTCTTAGTTAGGGTTTTACTGCTGTGAACAGACACTATGACCAAGGCAAGTCTTATAAAAAACAACATTTAATTGGGGCTGACTTACAGGTTCAGAAGTTCAGTCCATTATCATCAAGGTGGGGGCATGGCAGTATCCAGGCAGGCATNGCACAGGCAGAGCTGAGAGTTCTATGTCTTCATCCAAAGGTTGCTAGTGGAAGACTGACCTCCATGCAACTAAGGTGAGGATCTTAAGCCCACACCCACAGTGACACACCTACTCCAACCAGGTCACACCTATTCCAACAAGGCCACACCTCCAAATGGTGCCACTCCCTGCCCCAAGAATGTACAAAGCATCACACTGACCTTACATGGGACTGCTTTTGATCCCAGTTGTAAACACTGAATTTTATCCCAGTTGTAAACACTGCCTGGTTCCTGTTAGCTTTGTGTATGCATTTCTCTGTTTTGTGCAAAGAATCATTTTGCAGCAGGTAATCGCAATGTACCTTGGATGACCTTAATGTGTCACCTAACTTTCTTGTTTTCTTCTGTAATGTAAGTCTGATGCTTGCTTTGAGAAATTATATTCAGATAAACACTCCCTTGTGTTCACATCTGTTTGTAACCCCACCAACTCCTTGCTGAATACCAGGACCCTGATTCTCCTGCGGGTTGAGGGGCCAACTGAGTCCAGTCCCTGGCAGTAAGGAACATGAACTTAATTGTATGAATGGAGTTTTGGCCCAAACAAGTATACAGCTATTCAGATTATCTCAAAACACAATAATTGAACTGTATCTCCAGTGGGATGAACACTGTGAATCAAGATACCTTTCAATCAATTTTAAACACCTGCAGCAATTAACACTGATTTAGTGTTATATATCAACATTAATCTCGGATGATGATACCAAGAGTTTTGTGTTACCACTGTGAGATGAATAAATGAGTACTTACCTCATTGAGAAGAACATATTCTTGTATGTTTACAAGAACAATTAGTATTTGGGAGAAGGAGTATGGAGAGCCATATTAAAGAAGTTAAATGAAAATCCTGAACTGAACTTAAAACTCATTCCAAAGTAAATTTTAAATTCACTTCTTCATTGAAAATAATACCTCAATTTCTAGCCTCACCCACTAACCAACTAGTGAGGTCAAGATACAATGACTGCATCAGTGAGGTCCCCTAGCAACCAGAGTGTTGTCCCAAAATAATATTTATCAATACAAGCCAACTGTGTTTCCTGGGGGAAATGTCTGACTCCACATCTGGGACAAAAGAGCAAGATGAATCTAAAACTCATCAAAAGATATGGCACCAAGCTTGATGAAAAACTCATTGGCCAAAAGAGAATAATAACTATTAGAAATATTTAACTTGAAGCAGACTTGGGCATCTTTTGTAGTCGCACACAGTTCACTGCATCTGCTGATGAGTTGTGAGGAGTTTCCTGGCCATCCTCACTGGCTACCATGTCCTCCCAGGTGCAGGTGCAGACTCTGCTGGACCAGCTCATGGGCACAGTGAGGGACAGAGATGAAAACAGGCAGAGGGTCAAATTTACAGATGACAGTATCTGCAAGAGTCACCTTCTGGACTGCAGCCCCCATGACATCCTTGCTGGGAGGCACACAGATTTAGGAGAATGTACCAAAATCCACGACTTGACCCTTTGAGCAGATTATGAAATTGCAAGTAAAGAAAGAGACATACTTTTATGAATTAGATGCTATGGATCACTTAAAGTCCTTCAATGTGTGATTGGAGAACTGAACTTGCCAAGAAACACCTGGCAGAAACAGAAGAGATCAGTACTGAAGCTTCTGCCAAGGCAGAAAAATTACATGAGTTGAATGGAGAAATAGGAAAACTTCTTGCTAAAGCTGAGCAGCTAGAAACTGAAGGAAATGTGGATGAATCCAAGAAGATTCTTATGGAAGTGGAGAAAGTTTGTGCAAAGAAAAAGGAAGCAGAGAAAGAATATAGACATTCCATCCAGTTTTCAACATCAAAAACTCCGTGTCTGGGACGTTTTTTCAGCTTACCTAGACCTCCACGGCAATGACCATCGTCTTGCAAACCACTTCGGGGCCAAGTTCCACTTGGGGTTCATTCAGATCTGAGAGGAGTTTTATCACTTGAAGAAAACCGTGACTTAAAAGCAGGAAAAGAGATGTCAGGATAGACTGAGGAGAAGACAGGAGACAGAGCAAGAGGAGCTCCTGAGCAGGAGGTCTGGATCAAGAAGCCAAAATTGCGGGGGGTCACACCCCGGAGTCTATGAGAGAGGTGGTCTAGGTCCACCTCCAGAACACGTGCCATCGCAGCCATTCCTTTAGCCACAGCTTCCAGGTCACTGCCAAGCTCCCAGGGACTGGAGTGCACAAGTAACTACTCTGACTCCTCAGTAGCTGCAGCCTGGTTAAAACAATTTCTCTGTGTTCCAAAGTCTGCTAGGGTCTTTCATTCTAGCTCTTTAGCCACTACATCTGGTAGGGACAAGCTTGAGTTTATGGGGACACAGGTTCTGGGTGCCTAGAACCCAGGATTGGTGCCCTAAGGAATATAATGGCGCCCGGTGCTTGGGATGGGGTAGATATATTGAGCTTTCACATGGCCCTGTGCTGTACTTGGCTGGGCTTTATGTACTTTAACTTGGTAAATAGCAGCTGAGATTTTAGTCTTGAACAAGTTCTGCTTAATTACCTCTCTTGTACTTTGTTTTTTGTTTGTTTTATTTTGAGACAGGCACTCTGTAACTTAGGATGGCTTGATTTAGGATTCTCCTGCTTCAGGTTTCTGAGTGATGAAATGAAAAATGTGCACCACCATGCTTGATTTGAATGTTTTTCCATTCTACTTTTCCTATTGTCTTTACATACTGGGTCATAGTTCACATTGCATTGCATAGCTTTGTTGTATTTTCATTTGCTTTGTTTCTGTTACACTGAAAACTTTCCTTACTAAAATTATGTTCTTTAAAAAAAAAGAATTATTTAACTATTTTCAAAATATCCTTAAATAACAATTTTGAGTATAGCCATGGTAGATTACCAAGCAGTAGCCTAGCTTCCTGCTCCAATTAGCTAGAAAATGAAATAAACATGGATAAAATTAATTTCCAGGACATAGACAGTATGAAATGATGATTCAGTCATTGAAACCTGAGGACAGTAATAATGACCCTCTTTTTAAAAATTTCATAACTTCTCTTATTAGATATTGTCTTCACTTACATTTCAAATGCTGTCCCCTTTCCTGGTTTCCTCTCCAAAATCACCTATATGCCCCCCCCCCGCTCCCCAACCCACCCACTCCTGCTTCCTGGCATTAGCATTCCCCTATATTTGGGCTTAGAATCTTTGCAAGTCCAAGATCCTCTCCTATGATTGATGGGCGATTAGGACATCCTCTGCTACATATACAGATAGAGACACAAGTCCCACCATGTATTTTCTTTGATTGGTGGTTTAGTCCCAGGGAGCTCTGGAAGTACTGGTTAGTTCATATTGTTGTTCCACCTACAGAGTTGCAGACCCCTTCAGCTCCTTGGGTACTTTCTCTAGCTCCTTCATTGGGGACCCTGTGTTCCATCCAATAGATGACTGTGAGCATCCACTTCTGTATTTGCCAGGCACTGGTATAGCCTCACTGGAGACAGCTATATCAGGGTATTATCAGCAAAATCTTGTTGGCATCTGCAATAGTATCTGGGTTTGGTGGTTGTTTATGGGATGGATCCCTGGGTGGGCCAGTCTCTGGATGGTCCTTCCTTGAGTATCACCTCAGAACTTTGTCTCTGTAATTCCTTCAATGGATATTTTGTTCCCCCTTCTAGGAAGGATCGAAGAATTCACACTTTGATTTTTCTTCTTCTTGAGTTTCATGTGTTTTGCAAATTGTATGTTGGGTATTCTAAGTTTCTAGGCTAATATCCACTTATCGGTAAATGCATACCATGTGTTTCCTTTTGCGATTGTGTTACCAAACTCATGATGATACTTTCTAGTTCTATCTATTTGACTAAATGTCATAAATTCATTGTATTTAATAGCTGAGAAGTATTCCATTGTATAAATATACCACATTTTCTGTATCCATTGAAGGACATCCGGGTTCTTTCTAGCTCCTGGCTACTGTAAATAAGACTTCTATGAGCATAGTTTAGGTATCAGAGTAATTGTGGCTTCATAGATCGAATTGGGTAGAGTATCTTCTGTTTCTATTTTGTGTGATAGTTTGAGGAGAACTGGAATTAGGGCTTCTTTGAAGGTCTGATAGAACTCTGCACTAAAAACATCTAGTCCTGGGCTTTTTTTTTTTTGGTTGGGAGATTATTAGTGACTGTATTTATTTTTTTGGGTGATATGGGGCAGTTTAGATGGTTAATCTTATCCTGATTTAACAGGTACCTAGTATCCATCTAGAAAAAAGTCCACTTCTTTCAGGTTTTCCTGTCTTGTTGTTTATAGGCTTTTGTAGTAAGATCTGATGATGTTTTGGATTTCCCCAGGTTCAGTTGTTATGTCTCCCTTTTCATTTCTGATTTTGTTAATTAGGATACTGCACCTGTACCCTCTAGTTAGTCTGGCTAAGTGTTTATCTATCTTGTTGATTTTCTCAAAGAACCAACTCCTGGTTTGGTTGATTCTTTGTATAGTTCTTTTGGTTTCTCCTTGGTTGATTTCAGTCCTGAGTTTGATTATTTCCTGCTGTCTACTCTACTTGGGTGAATTTGCTTCCTTTTGTTCTAGAGCTTGTAGGTGTGCTGTCAAGCTGCTAGTGTATGCTCTCTCCAGTTTCTTTTCGGTGGCACTCAGAGATATTGGTTTTCCTCTTAGGACTGCTTTCACTGTGTCCCATAAGTTTGGGTATGTTGTGGCTTCATTTTCATTAAGCTCTAAAAAGTCTTTATTTCTTTCTTTATTTCTTCCTTGATCAATTTATCATTGAGTAGAGTGTTGTTCAGCTTCCACATCAACATTGGCTTTCTATTATTTATGTTGTGAATGAAGATCATTCTTAGTCCATGGTGATTTCATAGCATGCATGGAATTATTTCAATAGTTTTGTATCTCTTCAGGCCTGTTTTGTGACCAGCTATATGGTCAATTTTGGAGAAGGTGCCATGATGTGCTGAGAAGAAGGTATATCCTTTTGTTTTAAGGTAAAATGTTCTGTAGATATCTGTTAAATCCATTTGTTTCATAACTTCAATTAGTTTCACTGTGTCTCTATTTAGTTTGTTTTCAAGATCTATCCATTGAAGAGAGTGGGGTGGTGAAGTCTCCCACTATTACTGTGTGTGGTGCAATGTGTGTTTTGAGCTTTACTAAAGTTTCTTTAATGAATGTGGATGTCCTTGCATTTGGAGCATAGATATTCAGAATTGGGAGTTCATCTTGGTACATTTTAGCTTTGATGAGACTGAAGTGCCCCTTCTTGTATTTTTTGATAACTTTGGGTTGAAAGTCAGTTTTATTCAGTATTAGAATGGCTACTTCACCTTGTTTCTTGGTACCATTTGATTGGAAAATTGTTTTCCAGCCTTTTACTATGAGGTAGTGTTTATCTTTGTCCCTGAGGTGAGTTTCCTGTATGCAAAAAAAATGTTGGGTCCTGTTTACGTATTTAGTCTGTTAGTCTATGTCTTTTGACTGGGGAATTGAGTACATTGATATTAGGAGATATTAAGGAAAAGCAATTGTTGCTTCCTGTATTTTTGTTGTTAGAGTTGGGATTCTNTTCTTGCAGCTATCTTCTTTTAGGTTTGTTGAAGGATTACTTTCTTGCTTTTTCTAGGGCATAATTTCCTTCCTTGTGTTGAAGTTTTACCTTGAATATCCTTTGAAGGTCTGGATTCGTAGAAAGATATTGTGTGAATTTTGTTTTGTCATGGAATACTTTGTTACTCCATCTATGGTAATTGAGAGTTTTGCTGGGTATAGTAGCCTGGACTGGCATTTGTGTTCTTTTAGGGCCTGTATAACTTCTGTCCAAGATCTTCTGGCTTTCATAGTCTCTGGTGAGAAGTCTGGTATAATTCTAATAGTTCTGCCTTCATATGTTACTTGACCTTTTTTCCTTTACTGGTTTTAGTAGTCTATCTTTATTTAGTGCATTTGTTGTTCTAATTATTATGTGTCAGTAGGAATTCCTTTTCTGGTCCAGTCTATTTGGAGTTCTATAGGCTTCTCATACGTTCATGGGCATCTCTTTCTTTAGGTTAGGGAAGTTTTCTTCTATAATTTTGCTGAAGATAATTACTGTCCCTTTAAGTTGAAATTTTTTTCTCATCTATACCTATTAGCCTTAGGTTTGGCCTTCTCATTGTGTCCTGGATTTCCTGGATGTTTTGAGTTAGAATCTTTTTGCGTTTTGCATTTTCTTTGATTGTTGTGACCATGTTTTCTATGGAATCTTCTGTACCTGAGATTCTCTCTTCCATCTCTTGTGTTCTGTTGCTGATGCTCACATCTATGGTTCCCGATTTCTTTCCTATGATTTCTATCTCCACAGTTGTCGCCCTTTGGGTTTTCTTTATTGTTTCTACTTCCATTTTTAGATCTTGTATGGTTTTGTTCAATTCCATCACCTGTTTGGTTGTGTTTTCCTGTAATTCTTTAAGGGATTTTTGTGCTTCCTCTTTAAGGACTTCTACCTGTTTAGCAGTGTTTTCCTGTATTTGTTTAAGTGAGTTATTAATGGCCTTCTTAACATCCTCTACCAGCATCATGAAATATGATTTTAAATCCGAATTTTGCTTTCCTAAGGTGTTGGGGTATCCAGGGCTCGCTGTGGTGGGAGTACTGGGTTCTGATGATGCCAAGTGGTCTTGGTTTCTGTTGGTAAGATTCTTACATTTGCCTTTTGCCATCTGGTAATCTCTGGTATTAGATGTTCTAGCTGTCTCTGGCTGGAGCTTGTTCCTCCTGTAGTCTGTTAGCCTCTGACAGTACTCCTGGGAGACCAGCTCTCTCCTGAGTCTTGGGGGGTCAGAGCACTCCCTGGAGGCAAACACTTCCTGAGTCCCAGTGTCAGAGCTCTCCCTGGAGGCCAACTCTCCTCTGGCCAGGAAGGTGCACAGAGTTCTAAGAATAAGCTCTACCTCCTGGATGAGGATGAAGGCCCAAAGGGAGCCTGTCCAAGAAGCTCTGTTTCTTCTGCCGCCTCCACACTCTCCTGCATGGACTTGCCTCAGAGCGAACCCAGAGAGAAAAATATCATGACCCATACTTTTAAATCTACTACTTAGAAGCCTGAAGCAGGAGGATTACCATAAGTTTGAGGCAAGCTTAAAATGTATAGTGAGTCCCAGGTAAGACAAGGCTACAGAGTAAGGCCATATTTCAAAAGTAGATGGAGATGAGTCATGGTCCTAAATCTTAGATTCTGGTTCATTCAGGATCTTAGAAAGCCTGGCACTCTTGTAAATTAAATCAAAGGATAGGCCTAGTTTATATTGCTATGCCATATCCCTTGGTGGTCTGCTCTTTTCTGAAGGAAAATAGAGGAGAAATAGATCTAGAGGAGAGAAGTGTCAGGGAGGGACTGGAAGGACAGGTGGTAGGAGAGATGAGGTGGTTGGGATGTAAGAATTAATTAGCTAATTAAATAATTAAAAAAAGATCATGGTCTGAGTATTTCAAATATATACAAATTATAGAGCAGAGATCCAGGAAGGAAAGGGTTGTGACTAGTCAGAGCCAACAATCTTCACACATGTTTCCTTAAGCCTGTGGCAAAATGGTCCATCATCATTGCTTGACAAACAAATGCATAGCACATAAATAACTAGGTTATATAAAGAAACAGAAGAACACATAATCCCCAGCTCCTACATGGGGATAGAAACACGAAGGTTCTGATCTGCCTGAATGGGAAAGTCCTTGTTGAACACAGACTTTATGAAATGAACATAGTTGGGGCAAAAGAGCCAAGATGCTTTGAAGCCCAGCTTCAAAACAAACCTCAACAAGACCAAGTAGTAATCCACTAATGTAAATGCCTGGCAGAACAATGTCGAACATGATTGGAAGGAAAACTTTTTGATGGAAGACTGTGATGGTTCTATAGGTACATAGTTGTGACAATTTACCAAACTACACATTAATAATATGCCATTTATTATATGGTTTTGTATATCTATAAAACGATAATCAATCAATTTTTTGAGAAGACATTTCTCAAGACAAGATGAAAAGAGACACTGAAAATATTCTCAACACTGCTAATGATAAAGAGAAGGGAAATTACAACCCAAAGAAGATTCCATTATATACTCAGAAATGTCCCAAATCCAATATTGACCACACTGTGTGTGTCTAGGCAGAAGAATGCACTGGAACTCATGTGTTATTGTGGTTGGCAGGAATTTAACATAATACAAGCAGTTCTGAAAACTCCTGGGTTCATCCTATCCTCAGATATTACACCAAGAAATATGAAAACATACATGCACACAAAGACCTATGAATTCATGACTTGAGAATTAGTGTTCCTGGAAGCTTCATTTATAAATGTCTTGGGACTAGAAACAGCCTAGCTACCTGCCAGTTGATGATGAGGTATGTAAATTATTTTCTCTATACACAATGTTACTACTAAACAGCATAGCACTGTAGCTATGGATATATACACTAATGGGGAAGAATATGACTAGTATTTTGCAAAATGACATGAGGCACAAAAGAGTGTATATTGTATGATCCTGTTTTATTAAAAGCCAGTCATACTGAAATATCCTGAGCTATATCACCCTCCTTCTCTTTCTTTTGTGAACTTTCTGTTTAACCTCCTAACTGGTCACTTTGCCTCTATCCTGACCCTACTTAATCTTATTAACTAAGAAGAAAGGGCAACATTGAAACTTCAATTCAGAGAAATCACCGTCCCCACTTAAAACCACAGAGCTCCCTCCTTTTCACTCTAAGTAAAAGTCCAAATCTATAAGATGACCAGATCCAGAATGACCTGGCCCCTTGTGCTCCTCTTTAAATCTGAATTTACTTGCACCTTTCTTTGCTGACTTTGTTCTGGCCACACTAGAACATGCCTGACACACTGCTATTTCCTGCCATGGAATTCTCTTCACCAGGTATCCTCTTGGGGTCACTTTTCGTGAATGTTCTTCACTGTAACTATACTGGTTCTCTATGGCTGCCTCCATGAAGTACCAATCGGTTGGTCAGAAACCATGCAGAGTTCTTGTCTTATAGATCATAATCTTACTGTCTGAAGTCAAGTTGTAGAGGGCTAGTCTTGCCTTCTCTGGAGGTTCTAGAGGAGGAACCTTCCTTGCCTCCCCCTAGCTTCTAGTGGTAATCAATCAATCCTTTCTGTTTACTTGCTCACAACTACATCCATCCCCTCCCAACCTCTGATAGTTGTTGTTTGTTCTGTATGCCTCTCTGCATCTTTCTCATAGTAGCATAAAGATTATGTGACACTCCCGTGGGTCTGCCTTCCAAACAGCACGTGCTGTTCAGTTACCCAGGGATTACCTGGGATTTGATGAATCACATGTGTTTGAAATGGCAGAGCTCAATGTCCAGGCGAGAAGTGGATACAAGGGACCCATTTTTGTCATTGTGCCCAGTGTCTAAGATGGCACATGTGCGACTTGTTTTCTCTGTGAAGAAAAGGAGATTTAATCAGAAAACCCCAGGCAGGTTACACTACTGGCTGGCATAAAGGCTGAAGAATATCCCCCAAGTTCTCTGAAGGAAAGTCTTTAAAAATTCTTTCACTAGCAACTTTATGGATCTATATCATCTGCTTTACTGCTTCATGATCTAATTAATGTTCTGGCATTTCCCATATCTTTTACTAATGATTACTTATGTATGTTACCAATAAATGGATAGGCAATGAGAGGTGTTCCACATTGAGTCATATTAAGCATGAAGTAATAGAAAAACTTGTCACTCTCTCTGAATATATGCCAGGCACCAGAGTAAGCAGGTAACATATGGTGACTCAAATTATTCTCCCTAAAGGTGAGTGCCATCTGTATCTTATTCGTAGTTTATGACATTGATCACCAAGAGATAAGTAACTCCTAGGTTTGGAAATTGTAATTTTGGTATTGGGATTTGGACCCAGGTAGTCTGACTCCAAAATACCAGCTATTAACTACTCCCCTACTTTTCCTCTCAAAGGAATTTATGGTTTAGTTAAAGTAAAGGAGATATTTTTATTTTCTCCAGAGTAAGTAAAGAAAGAAGGTTGTCTTTAATGGAAGACACACACATATTACTATAGACAGCAGATGTAAGTGACAAATCTAAAGGCTTCCAAATCAGAATATACACAATTGACACATATGGTTTGCTGATACCTGCCTGACAAGGTACTTAATAAAAGCTGGTTAGAAATATGCCAACTTTAAAAAATTTACACTTCTGGTACATGACCTTCTGTAGATGGATTTAGAGAATCCTTATCTAGGTTTCTATGTGTTTTCATTCCATTGTTTGGTTATTTAGCATTAGTTTGTTGCTAAAATCTAAATCATCTGACATGTTTCATTCAGACAGAGAGTTTGCTGGCAGGGAGCAAATAGAAATGACTGCAACTAGGAAGGCTACTGTAGCTGTCCAGTGGCCGTGGAGAACAGGGTCTACCTGAAAGCGGGGCTGGAAATGAAAAGGACGGGTGCAAGAGAAGGATGAAGCCAAGACACAGTTTCTCACCAAGGCTCAAAGTTTAATTTTCAGCACTGACATTATATAGGGAGAGCCCAAAGACCCATCCTCTGTTTCAGCTGGATTGAGTTGCAAAGTAAGCTCAGCAGGCAGTCAATTTCTCAAAGCTCCTGTAGGAAATTGCAAGTGCCTGGAAACCAGCCAACTCCAGCTAAGTCATAAAACTATTGTGGGTTTGTTTAGCCTACTCAAGGCTGGGGGAAGGGCACAGACTAGGTCAGTTTTCATCATATGGGAGTTAGCCTAGACATGTTAGGATGATGGTGTAAGACCCCGAAAGGAGGAACTCCCTCTGGTCCGG